>NC_056710.1:13374499-13546999 GCF_018831695.1 Puntigrus tetrazona | reverse complement strand
CACTGCAATCTGACGCAGACCAATGGACAGACTGTTCAGTTTAGATGATGACAAACTAAGTCGCTTTAACATGGCCGGAGACAGACGACCTGTAACACAACAGATTGAGATTGAGTGCACCAAAAACCCTTTGTGATACATTGGGGGGAAAATTATCTGGTTTTTGCACATGGTCTGGAGAGTAGCAATTACTTCTTGCTACCTGTGCCGACAGCATTCTCCATGTCCTTTTTGTTGGCAGATAAGATTTCATCTTTCCTCTCAGTAAGGAGATCAGCCAATGCACAGATGATGTCACTTCTCTGCGGACAAACAGATTGACACGAATGCGGTCTATAGATCTTACGGTGAAAATAACCAAGAATATTTCTTTATTTAATCAAATAATTTGACTGTTACAGGAAAAACATGCACACATGATTTGAGACGGTCATGCAAAATAGTGGTTTTAGGGTTCAGCTAACCTGCTCTGGTTCAAGGGAAGCAAGAGTCCTGCCAGCAGAGCGAGCCATTTCTGTCTGCTGCTCGACCGTGGGACCTGTAGATGAAGAAATGTGTCATCTGGGGGTCTTTCAATAAATAGAGATAAATGAATCACATTCGAAAAAAAAACTGAATCGGCAGAACAAGTTGTAACTCACCAGCTGGCTTGACCTCTGAGAAAAAGGTTCCTACTTTCTTGCCCTCAACAATGTCAGTGATCACGTGACCTGTGACTTTGGGGTGTGTACCGTTAGCAATGACAACAGACGTCCCACCTTGGAGAGCCCAGAGAGCAGCTTTAACCTAAAGTTTAATAAACACACAGACTTTCAGTTACTGATGCTATATAGAGTGTGTGTGTGTGTGTGTGTGTGTGTGTGTGTGTGTGTGTATGTATGCGTATGCATGTATGATATTTTTTCTGTAATCCCACCTTAGCTTCCATTCCTCCAATGCCGACCCTGGACTTCGTACCATAGGTTATGGAATGCTGGTCCCCAGGGTAAAATGTGTCCAGGAGCTTGGCATCGTCTGACCCTGGTGGGCTGTCATAAAGGCCTGGAAATGGTGATAAAGGCAAATGAAATGGTTATTATTTGACAAATATTAAAAGCTTGCCATTATTTACTATGGAAAGGTGTAGACTGCATTTACCTGAATAAAAAAAAAATTATCATTTTTACATTTTTCCTTTAGTTATATTTAGTCATATATACACTTCTCTTAATCAGTTAAAGATATATCACACACACACACACACACACACACACACACACATTAAGACACAACGCATTTCATTTTTTCATTTATTAAATTTGACATTTTTTGTAACAATGTCTTTACTGCTGTAAGTATTTTATAAATGTAATGCATCCTTGTGAAATAAAAAGGTAAACCTCACCTTCTACATCAGAGAGAGCTATGAGAAGATCTGCCCTCATCTCCACAGCAAGCCGCGCTGCAAGACTATCGTTATCCTTGATACTGATAACCTGCAGTATGAAAAAGAGAAAAGATTCTCAAAAGGGACTCAGACTACAGAGAGCGGCCCTTGTCTTTTATAACTAGAAAGGCAGCCGTCGCTACTACATTTCAAGCTCCCACGAACATTTATCTCTAAACTATGGCAATAAAATGGGTGTGATGAACAATGACTGTTTAGTCTATGAAAAGGCAGAATTCCACATTAAACCACATTTGAAGCCGCAGCGAGTGCATGACAGAGCAAGCGTAGATGAGCCCAGAGAGTAAGCGACAGTATTGTGCGAATGAGGTAATGTTAATTTCTTTCCAGTTTCTACAGGAATGGAAAAAACCCTTAGGCTGCAACAGTGCAGAAGACAAAGATCAAGCCTCTGCATTGCTCTGACTCCCAGCATGCATCTGTAAAGGCCCCTCCAAGCATGCAGTTCCAAAAGGAAGAGGATGGGTGGCAAGGCTGCTGGGCAGACTCTCTCTCTCCCAATACCCACATTTACCCCCTGTAGGTCACTGTTGGGCTCTGGGGGAGGCACCACAGCGTCGTTCGTGTTGATGATGGGCACGATGTTCATACGCAGCAGCTCATGCAGAGTGCTGTTCAGGTTCCGTCTTTTCTGGTCATCGTGGAAGTCCAGGTTTGTTACCAGGATCTGAGGCAACAGAAAAAAACTAATTAAAATATGAATAATAGTGTATTCTGTAGCTTCACCATGCATATGTTAGTGTCTGTATGTACCTGGGCAGTACAGGTGCTGTATTGAGTGAACATAGCCTCATACAGAGCCATAAGTCCACTTTGTCCCGCAGCAGCACACGCTCTCGCCTCTAGGACTGGAAGTGACTGACAAAGAAAAAAAAAAAACATCAGCATCTTCAATCATTTTTTTATTTTTTTTTTATTAAAAGTTTAGTTTTCTCAGCTGAAACATGCTTGCTTGAGATTTGTTCCTTGAATGACAAGCAAATACAGTAACTTTTGTTTACTATATTTAATGTTCTCAGCATCTCATGCTTTGATCAATGCTTATGTGAATTAAAGCCTGTTTTCAGTCCGTTCATAAAAAATGATTGTGTCTCTTCAGAAAACTAGAGTTAAACAGCTCAATTCGTACATCTACTACATGCCTTCTGTCACCCGATTAATAGTTTAGACTTCTTTTAGCAAATGAAAAGCCTTTTAGTTTAATTCTAAAAACTGTTCAGATTGTGGTACATGTGCTTTTATGCTGAGAAATCCTAATTGATAAAGTAATGCTAGAATAACTCATATTGTCAGTCCTTTACAGATAGTAAACACTTATTAGGCAAATTAGGTTTACAATTAGCTTTATGCAACTGTCTATGCTTTTTTTTTTTCCTTTTAGAAGAATCATATTAAAAACTTTTAATGGAGGGACAAAAATCTTGATTTCACTAAAACGACTGAAAGTCTTATTGGTCTGAAATGACATGAGGCTAAGTAATTGATGACAGATTTTCTAACTATCCCTATAACGTAATACTGTATTTTTGTAAATCCGCATTTGGCCTCACCATATCTTTGAGCTGATTCTGGCCTGAGTGCAGGGCCTGTCTGACACTCTGTGAGAGAAGAATTTCGTGCCTCAGCCTTTGTTTTCCAAACGCTACAGCACCACTGGTCACGATCATCATCTCTCTGCCCTGATTCTGAAGCATGGCCACCTTAAACAATCAAAACACAAATAAACAATTATAATGTGCCATCAATTAAATGCTACAAACAAAGTTTGCAACAATAATGCTTTACAGCATCGCATTTTCTTAGTATAACATCATATTTATGTGCAAATCAATAAGCTTTTATCATCTATACCTGTTCTACAATTGAAGCGAGTCGGCCCAAAGCAAGGCCGCACTCGTCGCCACGGGTCACGACAGCACTCCCCAACTTGACAACGATTCTTTTGGCCTGGCGCAGATCACTGCGGTGGGCAAATGACTTACCATGCGCCCGTGCCAGCGGCACTGTAAAAAAAGGCACATTACTCCACTGACGCACAGCATGGAGTGTGAGAAATGGGGAGGAAGAGGGATCTGCATGGAGAGAGAGCCAGGAAAGCACCCAGTGAGGAGCATGCCATGCAGGAAAGCCAATGAGTGATAAATAAGTGGACTGCATTAGCGTGCACTGATTGTATTACCCATGAACATTAGAGTAATGAGGAGAGGACAGACATGAGGGGAAATGATAAAAGACAGGCAGAGAAAACAGAAAATATGTAGTTCATGTCCGTAATGTAAAATGACACAGTATATGAATATACAGTAATTATCCAAATTAGTCCCAAATTGATTATATTTTTCTCTTGTACAGTACTTTAAGTCTATTTGAATATGCATGAATGGAAATGCAAACACTATGCTAAAATATACTAATTTCATATATGCATGTTTTTTATAAACTATTCTTTCTACTGATATAAGCAGAGCCCCATGCAACTTTCAAACGTCTATTCTAACAATTTATTTATATTATTATAGTTTTATTGATAAACATCATTATAGACGTGTATTTAGTGAAATATTATTATATGCCAGAAATGTTACACATGATGCAAATTTTTGCCTGTTATAATACAAAAATAAAATGTCTAAACACTAAAGTTGACTGTTTTAAATACTAAAAGTGTACAGTAATGTAAAGTATGATAATGTATCTTTATTTTGCAATTAAAAATTCTAAACATCAGAGTGTCATTAAATGCTTTAAGTGATTAATGTTAACCAGTAATTTAATATTTTTATAAAAACTGAAACCTGAGGGAGTAATGCATATATATAAACAAATTAACTTTACGCCAGTGTCTGTTTATTTATAAAAATTTTGTTTATAAAAAACTAATTAATTTAAAGAAAAGTACAAAATTAATATTCACCATATTTTCTTATAAAATATCACTTATCAACCAATAACAAACGTCAGTCTCATAAAAAATTGATCGGTAAAAGAAACAAGTGAAGTGAACAAAAATCTGGGACAAGCCATTCACAAAGCTGTGAGCTTATAAAGTTCAGCGCCCACCAAACCCTGCCACATTCCTTAATGAAAAAAAATAACACAGTAAAAAGTGCCACATCAGCGAAGCCAGACAGCACAGCGCACACCCAAACGCTGACAGGACAGAACTCAAAGAAGAGCACTGGGCCGGAGAATGAGACAGACATGCTGTAAATTAAGAGCAAGGGTCATGAACGGAAACAACTAACTGAATATCCATATATAACTGATTTTAATAAGCAAGAAACGAGGATATATTGATCAGTATTCATTGTGACGCTGATCAGTATCAGAATCCATAAGCTTTTCTTTATAATACCCTACATATTTTTCTTTCTTTCACGAGGTATGGTATACAAGGTACAGAAATACATAGGCTAAATACTTACTTTTGCCTTTTGAAGCAGCTCTTTTGAATGTTTGAAGAGCATTTGGTCTCGATAATAGCTGAGAACAGGAGAACATCTTCTGGAGATACATGGTGGCCTGATTTGTGCAACTGAAACGTAAATCATATATATATCAAAACACATTTGATCGGATCAATATAGTTGCATCTTTCAGGCAAGTTACCAACAGAAATAGATTATGTAAGATATTACGTGAGACCATACATGATCATAGTTTATTTAACTTAAAGTAAATGTAAACAAAAGCTACACCCCAACTGACCTATATTTGATTCAACAAGTCAAGTGCAAGTACCTAAACGAAGGGAAAGAGAAAACCGTTACCAGGGTTGGACGTTTTTATTAAATGAACACATTATTAGCAGAAATTATTTATATTAAATAAGCAATGCATCCTGTACGTACCAGTATTGAACAACAAACGGTGTTCAAGAAACCACCACTTACCACAGCGCCACAAATAATAACGACTGAACAAATCAGTATTAACAGACAATAAAGAAAAACGGTTATTTTCTCTGTAAACTTTCTTTAGAGACACGTTGGCTGATGCAAGAAGGAAGACTAAGTGGCCCAGCGTGACATTCCTAAGACAAAACTAATGTGTAAAGCGGTATTGTGTAAATGTCATTTTACATACCTTAATCTACAAAATAAACGTGCTTTATTGAGCTCAAGTTCACTGCCGCCGATGCTCTTCAGTGCCACATCAACTCTCGGCAGCTGCTCTCATGGATTCAGCCATGTTGACGTTCATCCACGTAGTTACGCAACGGACGTACGCACTGATTGTTTAATGGCGGAAACAAATAAGATTCACAAACATATTTACGCCTGGATCACCTACGCAATCTACGCAAAACTGTGGAGTTAGTTTTTGTTGTTTGTTGTTGTTGATATTAATAACAAAACAATTAAAACCACCTTTACGTCACAATATGTATTATATAGTATTTTTCATAGTATTTTTTTCGTGTCGATATAGTTGTTTTATAGTCCATTTTATGGTCCAGTCATTCTCCAGCACTAGAGGGCGGTGTGTAAACTTATCTGTAAACTTAGCGGTCATCTGCATTCCAAGAGCAGGACATAGACAATAGACCATTCTCAATGCTGATGTTTTGCATAGTTTTCCTAGGTCTTTGGTGGGTTAGTGACCCATTTCTCCATAAACTCCATTGTAAAGTGATCAAAATAGACCATTGTTTATGAACACCAGGTAGCAAGCCTATCTAAAAGAATATTTTGTTTTGTTTATTAAAACTGGTTATTAGGCATACGTATTTTCCGACACCGTAGGTTATCTCTGCCGTGCAGCATTTCGTCCCAAAATAGATCATTTATAAAGCTCTAGAAATGTTACTGACTGTCATTGCACATTTCCTGCAAATATGGAAAACATAAAGAGTCTCAATTCAATTTGTGCAGTTTCACATGTTTAGTGCAAATTGTCACATGACCAGAGCAGCCTACTTTCTGTTTGCACCTGATGATGATGGCTTCATCAAAACACACACACAAAAACACACATTTCAATTAAAAAAAAAATATATTGATATATATATATTTTTTTTGTGATCTCAAAGCACATTGCCAAATAAATCTGACTTGATTTCCATTTTTAAAAATTGTGTGTTTGAAACATATGATAACGTTATAATAATGATAAACAGTACTGCACACCAGCATTAACCCACGCAGCCTAATCTATTCCTGATGTTTCATGACTCTGCAAACAATTTAAAAGAGCACGTCATCAACAAGGACACCATAACACAACACAACCCAGATGTTCAGACAGGTTTTATTCATTTTCCACATTCCACAGTCTCTTAGTTAAAAGCTCTGAACCCATGACTAAATCAAAGACAAGTTCCAGAGTGTTTTTTGGCATCGATGGTAAGAAACACCTGGCACGTCTCATGTGTTTATGTGTTTAGATAAAACAGTTTATCCTTTGCTATGGAGACCTGATCTAATAGGCAAGAAATATCATGGTCCTTTTTTCATTCATATAATGCAAGCTGCATTATATGCAATAGTATAAAACTGATTAAATGGTTCACACTGTAAACTATAAACAACTCTTTAATGTCTCAGAGAATATAACTCAACACAGAGAAAGCATCTCATTCAGCTGAAACATCTTTTATCTTTAGAAATTAGTTACAATTTGCAACTGTGCCAAGTGTAAATCCTTTAATTAGACTTTATATGTGCTGAGAAATCAAATGATGTATTATAGCAAGTAAGAATGTGCAGAAACAGGATTATCACATTTTTTTTTCTCATTCTGAAAAAAAAAATCCTATATTGTTTTGTAAGATACAGCAGAATGCTTTGAAAGTTGCATTATGAAGCTGGCCTCCAGCATTTGTGATAAACTCAAAATGTATTATTCTTATTGTTCATGATGAGTACTAAAAACCTCCTTTTTAATGTGCAGCAGGAAACCTTTTTGGAGGGAAATGTTTCTCCAAGCAGATGGTTGACATCATTGCCAGACAGTTATTATAGTAAGACTGCTGGCTTTGAATCACCATCTGCAAAGTTTACAAAGTTTAAAGTTCACCTTTTCAAGAATGGTTAGTGCATTAGAATCGTTGGGATTCATTTAATAATACTTAAAAATATGAGTTACACTTTAATCCATCGCATGATTTGATACAGATATCTATGTATATTGTACTTTTGACCTCATGCCAGTCAGTTGTATGGTTTTTTGGAAATAAATTTTATTTACTAGTTAGGCTCTTTGGGAGTGCAAAACAATATGCTGCTGATGAGACAATCACTACAATCTACATATTAGTTTTATGGGAAGGTCACAGACAAAATATGACGAAGGTTTGTGTGGTCCAACGTAACACAGAAAGAACGTAAGCGATTAATCTGCTCTCATTTTCAAAGGTTTCCAAACACATATGTTATTTTTGCTCCAGTCAGATATTTCAGTCCAATTACATTGTTCCATTAAAAGAAAATCACATGGAAACAAGATGAGGCGCTTGATTATGTTGTTTCCATCAAAATACAGGGGATATAAACATGCACCAGGAAACAGCTTTCTGAAGGTTTAATTGAAAGAGTATGCTGTTTAGTTCTGTTTCGGGGGCCCCAGGAAGTCATGCAGACGATGCATGTTCTTGTAAGGGAAGTTCTATAGGGACCAAACTTTCAAAAAAGTTATGTATTATGCATTTGGTATCACAGAGGTCCCTTGTGTGTTCTAAATTTAAAAGGGCAACTAGTTTCCACTCAGACTGACCGTTCCAACGCATTTCCACTGTTGTGTAATTGCCTCAAAGGCTTTTATTGTTCAAAACAAATTTGAAATATCTCTCACCAACCTTAAATAAAAGCCCAAAACCGCATATTATAATTATATGTGCCTTTGATCTTGAGCGTAATGTTTCGTAGGAAACATTACTCACTGTATCCGGCAAAGATAAGAACTCTGAATATCTGCTAATTTAAAGGAACAGTTTACCCAAAATGTTCATGTATTTTCAATAACTATATGATTTTCTTTATTCTGCATAAAGCAGAAGGACAATGTCAGTCACTGTATGAAAAAAAGATGAAATGAAATGAAAGTGAAATGAAAGTTCATGATGACTGAGATGCAACAGGAAAATGACAAAGTTTAAATTTTTGGATGAACTATCCCTTTAATAAGCAATAGCTGATCTCAGAGAAGCTGTGCACAGCACTTTCAAGAATGTCTAGAGGACAGACTAGCATTTGCGTTTCTTAGCATTCAAAGGAAAACATTTATAAATTGCGACATAATTGTTCTCTTGCCCACACTCCTAAAAAGAGGTTCGTCATTTTGTTTCCCTTTTGAGGAAGTGAAAATGCTGCAAAAACGTCTTGCATCCTGTTTTTTTTTAAAACACCAAGAATGCATTTAATTTAGCCTCAGCACATCATACTTACTACAAATGATACTACAATTATCAGCAAATCAACATCACTGATGACGTGTCCAAACGCATCATCAGATACGGGCAGAGCATTATTTTTTGTCTAATTCTTTCAAAGTGCTCTTTGCACTTACACACACATATATGTATACAGCAACAGCAAGTTACTCACACTCATGTCATTCCAAATCTGCGTGACTTTCTGGAATACAAAAGCCGATTTTTTTAGCAAAAGTTTTCATTTTAGTGAAGTATCAATGCATTTACATATTGTAATACTATACAAAATAAGCCTCAATGAGTCTCATATTTCTCACGTTATACATCAATGATATTAATTTCCACAAACATCTCTTCCTGTCCCCGGGGCAACACCTGCGTGACAGATCCAGACACAAACAGAGAGAACAAAACAGCAGAAAACAAAACATGACTTTTGTTGTGTGTTGATGATTTTTTATGACAACCAAGAGTGACAGAGCCAGTTGTAACCCAGAGAGAAACAAAAATGCCTTTGTTTCTGGTCAGAGCTCGGGCAAAAGTGGTACGAAAATGGTTAGTGAGGGAGAGTGTGGATAATGATACTGTAAGGTAAGCTCTCTCTCTCTCTCTCTCTCATACACACACAGACACACTCTTTGTAAGTGTCTTTGTCTCTCTCTCTCTTCACACACACACACACACACACACACACACAGTTGAGAACAGAGAGGTAACAGGCAGATCGTTAACATGGTTGGTGGAGGAGGGAGGGAAGGAAGGAGAGAGGGAGGGAGAAAGCTTGGCGACTGGCCCGCCCACTTATGCCCCCAAGCCTTATAAAGAACCTCAAGAATGGGAAAGACCCTCTAAGAGAGCCGAGCCAAGCACCCTAAACAGCATTCAGAGTTGGGACGAGTCAGAAAGAGGGCAAGAGAGAAAGAGAGAGAGGATTATAGGACGCTGCATTCATGGATGAACAAGGAGGTGAGTCTATGACAACCACCCACATGAACACTCACTTCACCAGACTGGGTTCACGGTAGGGCAGGATGTAATTTCCAAAGAAGTGCACGAAGGAAGGAAGTAGAAAAACAATGCAGGGTCATTATAAAAACACTCCAAATGATCTGAATTTGTGGATGTTTCAAGCATTCTTCAAAAGAAGATTAACTTAAAAGTATGGTTATGTGGAAATTGATTGTCTTCATCCATATTTGTGCCAAATTTATGGTTTTAAGTTTCACAATGAATTTTATTCAAATTACATGTCTGTTGTTTGCTGAGGTAGCTAATTAACTAATGCAGTAATTCCAAAAATTCACATGTTTAAATCAGTGACATGCTCTCCATAAAAAAAAAAAAAATCATTCTCAGTTAAGCCTAAACGCTCTAAAGAATTCTTTGAAGAATGCAGTTTTTTATTAACCTGATGAACAACCTGTCAAAAAGTTCAAAAGTTCATGCACTGGATTTATTTAGACCTCCAAGAAACGCTATTGTAGATCAGGAACTGGTTAAGTGGATGGATAATCCAGTATTGTTTTGTAATCTCGCACTATATTCGTCTTAGACATGTAAACAGATTACAAGAAGCAATGTAAATAAAAGAAGATAAAAAAAATGTGCATGAATCTACTGAAGACTGTGATCGTCCAAAGCATCGGGTTTCAGCATCTGGTGTCCATCTAACCGCTTTAGCAGCAGGAGCCTGTGAGAGTTTGTGCAGGACTGAGAGCACCAAGGCATCGTCAGAGAAAGGAAAAGATTGTTATATAACACCACATGATTTCTTCCTGAGAATGGACAGGCCATCTGGTAAAAACAAAACATCCCCTGTTGTAACCATGACTAAAACGTATTTCAGATCGTTGCAGTTGCCTTATGTCTTATGGAGCTTTGCGCGAGGCAAAGAGCTACCATAACGCTTTAGTTAAGACAAGTGCTGTTCTGTTTTCACATGCAAGAATGAGGAAACTCGTGTACTCACTGTGCCATCTTCCAATGCCTGGAGTTAGTGTCTTGAGCAAACTAAACTTCCTGTAGCTGACACAACAAGGTCAGCGCCGACGTTCCTCATTATTCCAGTCATGTGCACTTGAGAAAGTCCCACCCCTCCCACACACAGGGCCTCTTTTGGAAATCTCTATGAAGTGATTCCCTTTTATTTATAGGGCTACTTCAAGAATCTTGAGCTTTTAAAAAAATAAAAATTGTTTTAGAAAGTGTAGAAATAACAAGAGATAAGGAAACTTCGGGTCCTATAATGTTAGTTAATGCATTAACTTTAACAATGAACTTTACATGTGGCACAGTGTTTATATCTTTGCTAAAGTTAGTTAATTAAAACATGACTGGGCGCTTCATAACTTTCAGTTTGAAACGCTGAGGGAAGATGGAGTATTCTGACAATATTTTTCCTGCTTTTCTAGATCTTGTCAGTGTAATTTACTTGACAGTCAATGGGACTGCCACAAGCCTCCCAGTTTTCATCTAAAATATCTTAAATTGTGTACTGAAGACAAATAAAGCTTTTATGGGCTTGGAACAGCATGCGGGTGATGTACTTTAACAACTTTAACCTTTAACAACTACCTTACTGACTATTAATAAGCAGCAAATTAGGAGTATTGAGTAAAGTATTGAGTAGTTTTTGCCTTGTGGTTAACACATGAGCTAAGATTAATACATGCTAAAAGTATTTTCTGTATGTATTTGTAATGTAGTTAAGTAATATTAACAGAAACTGTAAATTGTTACCAAACATTGTTTGATATTATTTAAATATTTAAAGTAAAATAGGGCATATAGGAAACTACTGCATGCAAAATGGCTTCTTTGTAATCTCACAATGTGGTATATACCGTGTCATTATAAACCTCTTGCTTGGGTACAGGACATACTGAAGCTCTGCAAGTGACACGTAGATTGAGTCAGACCCCAAACACTTCACCACTGCCCCAAATGCAAATGTCAGAATGTGGTCTAATCGTGAAACTATCTGTGAGAATTTTGTCTTAGATAAACCGAGCAGAGAACCTGGCAGAGATACTGGTTGCATAAATAATTTTCATGAACTCAGTTGTGTCACACAGAATTATTTGTTAATGTTACAGATTAAAGTCTCTGTGTTCCACGCAGGAAAGTCTGTTATTTTCCATATTGATGTTTTTGGTTTTTTTCATGTGTTATTGATTTAAACACTGCACTGTGCTATATTAGGAGCCATATCTGTAAACTTAACTAATAACGTCTTGGCAGAAAAATTGCCAGTGCTGAATAAATCTTTCAAAAGGAATATTTTCCCCAAAAAATAACCCTAAAAAGTTCGATTTTTTTTTTTACATAAATGCTAGTAAACAAACAGTTGATGGTACCCATTGGCTTTCATAGAACTGTCTACCTTAATAGACTTTGTATATTATGATATATTTATAAAATATATACATACTTTTTCTGTACTACTAAAATATCTACTTTTTTCAGTATGGGATGTTCTGTCTAGTCATTAGTCATTTCTGAACTCACATCTCACTTCCTCTAACCTCAAAACAGCTTACACTTGTTGAAATAAACATCCTTTTCTGCTAGAACAAACCCTTCACACCATCATGAAATCTATACATCACACTTTAAGTAATGACTTCTTTCCTTATACTGGTAAAAAAAGAGGATGTCTAGTAATCGCTACATGTGTAATGTTATAACAACGCTTTTCCTGTTATAACAAAAACATTTTTATCTTCATCATTTATCACTTTATCAAGTTCAAAGCACAGATCTTAACCATTTTCCCTAAATGATCATTCTAAAACAAGAAGGAGCTTTCTCTCTATCTCTTAGTTGAAGACAGATACAGATATCTCTGATAGGAAAGTACTCTTCAAACATGTGTTTGTGCTGACAAGCCTATGTTGACCACAATATCACACTGGCAGACGTTTCAAGGGTGTGACAAAAGCTATTCTCTCTTATGGAAAGTATGAATGTGTGGAAACACATAATGTGTAACCTAACCCACTGATCTAAAGAGGCTTTTTGGCTCTCACATAGTCTGATTGCTTTCAAATGTATTTTATGCTATTGGATACTATAGCAAAGAGGCAAGAAAAGCACAATTTATTTTATTAGCTCTCTAAAAAAAGCATCACACACAAATGAATGGGAAATGAACGATCAATGGAAATGCATTTGTTACTGTAAATCTTGAATGACTGCTGGATAAAAGCCAGCCAGCACAGGCAAAAATACTCAATGAGATGTTGTAAGATCTCATCAGCATGAGCTTTTATTTTTTTTTATTATTATTCATACCACTCACTTTTGGCTCATGGTGTTGATTGTGGGATTTAGACTTGCCAGCTAAGAATTTGTTTCCATATGTTGTATAACGTCCAATCTGCATATGCTTAGCATGCATTCTGCATTGTCTGTTAAAAAAAGCTATGTGCAATAAAATAAGGGCATGCGATACCTGTCACACCCCTAGACTGCTTTGTTTGTGTTTTCACTCACCATGTGCTCTGTGTGACCGAGTTCTGTCTCCCCTTGATTGTGTCATTGTGCGGTGTGTTGTGTTATTGTCATTATCTCCCCAATATAAGTTCCAGTTTCTTAATAGTCTACTTTGTCCCTCCCTGATGTGTGTTTGCCTCTTCGGTATATTAATCTTTGCGTGGAATTACTAAAAGACCTTAATTGTACTCATTCTCATTGAATTTACCTCGCAACACCTTTACACGACAATACCAAAGTGTCAGGGAATAGATGTTTAACTTTGTAACTTAATTCCATTAAGTACAATGAACTAAGAAAACAGCGATTCAAACGTCTCCATCAGATTTTATAATACGTCAATATCAAACATCACGCTTGATATTCGTGCATCATGCACATTATTACGTCTGTCAAAAACTTATGGCCATCAGTCACTTTACTGAATACATGCTGGCTTAAAAATAATTATTCACAAATCGATTTAATCGTCAACATTTGAATATTGATATATATTTAGATTTCAAAATGAGCACTGTCGCCAGATACTACAGGCCTCCTTGAGCCCTATGGATATTTACAATCATTTTCTTTGCAATCTAATCCGTATCTGAAGGAGGAATAGGATTCCATTCCTTCATTGTTTGAATGATCACAGTTTATTTTAAGAAATAAATTTCATTTAACACCATTACGTTAGGTTTGCCATTTAAACAATTGAAACGGTTTGTGCTTTGCACAGGGCATTTTTATTAAGATGATCAAATTAGGAGACGTGTTCAACTTCAGTGCTCTTTTATGTTTGTACTTAAAACTGTGTAGCGTGTAGAGCATGTGTAGAACATGTGCTTGTGCTGAGGACACGACCTAAAGTTGTTTAATGTCAAAAAACTGCTTTGTGCATGCCATGGATGTAACAAAACTCTTACAGCTATGCCAAACAATTTTCTTTGAACTGTAAATTATTCTTCTTGGAAAAAGTTTTAAAAGAAAATACATCATTCATCAATGAAAGTGGATTTTTTGTCCTGTTTGTAATTTCAGAATAGCGACATTGAATGAACTTTACGCTGATTAACTAACTGAAATCAATCCTGTTACTTAAAGGCAACCTACCTCAGTTATGTGGGAAAAATATAAAAAAAACTAAATATGTTCCCTATATTTAACATGGAAAAAATGTAGAATAGAATTTCATTCTTTTGTTGTTTGAAAGAAAAGCTGCTGCTGCTTTAATTCATGATAACACAAAAAAACCCAAAGACATTACAACCTGACACCCCTAATATCCTGCTTTCTCACGATTGTGTTGCAAGAACAACTGTCAGAGTTCACTATGTAGGGTGTGAAGTGACATTTACCATTATTTACCATGTCTCATGAGTGTCACATTGACTTAGATTACCTCATACAAGCTTACTCAGGCACCTGAGGCATGTTAGCGCAAGTAAACGTTACAGGGAAGACATTAAACCTGATGTAACATGTTTAGTAATGGATTTGGACTACAGTGACTCTTCAGGCTGATGAGACTAATGAACGCTGTGAGTGCTGTACTATGCTTTCAAAGGATTTAGTAGATGACGACAGCGTCTCAGTTACGGCTGATCTATGCAAGAACGTGGAGAAACACCAGAGTAAGAAAGAAGCCTGTTTACTCGAGAGCATGAGTGTGCAGTGACGTCTCTCTTGTGTTCCAGTTAATAAAAGATGTCTCACAGCTGAGACATGCAGGTTGCTATACAAACATCCTTTGAAGGACCATCATTTCACAAAGAAAGCTTTTTTAGTGTTTCCCTTTGCTCAAGAGGAAATGCAACTGAGTTCTGAGAAAGTTAGCATTACTTAGTTACTTCTGCAGTGAATGGGTGCTGTCGAAACATGGCTGATGGGTGATTGTCCAAACACAGTTCATATGTTATTAGCACACCTCCAGTAAAGTGAATTTGTAACAGACAAACCCATCACCGAGATGTTTTTAAACTGAAACGACTCTATTCAAAATATTGCTTTCTCCAGTGAAAAAGGCATCTTGTCTGAATCAAGAGAGAAATGTATACATCAATGTAAAACAGTTGAGAGGACAATATGGGATGGACTTTTGCCGCTGTAAGAAGCATTATTTTGGATTATGGACTCAACTAGCCTTGTTTGTTTGTACAGCTGCTTTTCTAAGACAGTATCTTAATCTGCGCATTGTGCAATGACTGCTTAGTCTGCTTAGTCTTTAGATAAACAGACCGGTGAGGCCTGGATATTTTCATCATATCTACTATACACTATGTGTTCATTTTGATGTGGCTTATCTAGCCCTATCTCTTCAAGAGCTCAGTGTTCCTTTGCAAATACCATTGTGTTATAGCTTTAATACACAACAGACAGCAAAAGATAAAAGAGCTACACTAGCATTCAAAAGTTTGTGGTCAGTAATTAATCCTTTTATTCAGCAAGGATGCATTCAGCATGCACATTGTTACAAGGGAAACGCTATTCTTTTGAACTTTCCATTCATCATAGACTCTGAAAAATGTACAGTTTCCACAAACAAACAATAAGCAGCACAACTGCATTTTAACATTGCCAGCATATTATGATAATGTCTGAATCTTATAGAAGAGTGCTTTCACTGGTAGGCATAATCAGTCTTTCGATTCGTGGGAAGAAACCAAGAAGGAACCTGTAATAACATAACTAGACTGAGATCGATCCTTTCAAGTCATCTAAGGACAATCAAGGACCCTGACGCTAGCAAGTAAAATATTTGGGTGGAATATGTTGTAACTAGAACAGAACAATTTATCCTGGATGACAGTATCTCCCATATGCATCAAAGTAATAATTCGTTCAGTCACCCTCATGTTTTTCCGATCCTTCATGACCTTTTTTCTTCCGGAACACTCAAAATGAAGTCTATCCTAAAATCTCTTCATGCATTGCAAATGTTTTTTTTGTTTGTTTGTTTTTTTTTGCTGTGGGAAAAAACACTGCTGTTCTTACTGAGGAATAATAAAAAAAAACTATCAAAATCTGTTTGCCATTATAGCATTAACTTCTGCAGAACACAAATGATGGATTTTTAAGAAATATTTGCGAAATCTCTCTTTTTTTATCAATGAGAATAGGGAATAGGGTCTGTCAGGCTATAAAATGATAACTGTCATGAAGTTTTCCAAAAATCCCATGCGCTGCATTCCCAGTCTTCTGAGAAACGGACTCAGTCGTTTTATTTATTGCTTTATGAGTTATCAGTTCTGGAAAATAACATCTGCTAAATGCTTTAAATTCGGCAAATGCAGTAAAGTGGTCAAATTTAAAACCGAGCTCTATTCTATATCTCCTTTATGATGTATATGTTTAACTCCTGCATGAACTGGACACATCTTTCATACATTGCGTCCTCAGACAGATCCCAACTTTTAAAGAAACATACAAAGCAATGCAAATTTTGAGACATGCAGTTCAAATATTGCATTAAGTTGCAGTTTGTAGACTTCAGACCGGAACACTTGCATGTCGCTGACTTGAATGTCAAGGACAAAAGTTTCCGAGACAGAGGCTGCTCTGTATGCAGCTCGCGCAGGCTCTCCAAAGTGGTTCGGTCCCCAAACGAGCGCACTAGGGAATTCCTCTCTCTCCCGCTCGTGACGTCACTGCGAGCCTGGCTCCACTTGCACAAAGGGTGTTTCCCCAAAATAAAGCGAAATCCCATGTGCCAAGCAAAGCCGCAGCTACGCGCACAGGTGTGATTGATCGTCGCTTAAACAAATCCCTACAAGCAAACTAACTCGCAAGAATAGGATGTGATTCAGTGGACAGGAATCAATTGATACTGTATTGGATGGGACGCGACAACCGTTTTCACAGCGTTTTCTCCAGTAAGAGAAGCAAGGCGCGTGTCCTGATGGGTAGGTGAAAAGCGCAACGAGGCGCGCTGATTTAAACGCTTCATTGCCGCATCGCGTTACTTACATTGGACCATGAAATGTGGCTTGATTGGGCTTGTAAGAACTAGAAGGCAACTAGCTAAAAGGGAGATGTGTAACTGCTTTTTAACCCCTAAAATAACATTTCCATACGTTTATAGGTGCTTCCAAATATAGGTTCTTTAAGATGACAGACGTGAACCTTTTTGTCTAAATGGTTCCATAAAGAACCTTCAAAGGATTTTTGTGGTGAAAGAAGGTTCTTCTGATTTTATATATATATATATATATATATATATATATATATATATATATATATATATATATATATATATATGATAGCTTTTTTTTAAAGAACCGCTGACTGAAAAAAAAGCTTCTTCTATGGAATCACTGTGAAGAACATTTTAAGCACTTTTATGTTTAAGAGAGTAAAACAATAAAAACTAACAATATGTGATATGTGAGATATAAATTTGTGATTCACACACAATGCTTAAGCAGAGCTGAAATAACTGAAAATATATATTGTTGTGAATTATGCTACCACATTATAACCTTATTTAGCTTTTTTTTGTATTTCCTTAAAGTTGTGTGTGTGTGTGTGTGTGTGTGTGTGTGTGTGTGCGTGCGTGCGTGCGTGCGTGTGAATGTGTATGTGTGCAGCTCAGTTTCATGAATATGCGTGTAAATACCAAGCCGAATAAAAATGAAACTCGTGGGGAAAAAAAAAGTTGCCCTATGTATAACACGCACGTGTCTGGCGTGCATAAGATACGCATTTTTCGCGTTCCAGTGATACGCATCTGTCTCACAAACCTATCCATCACGTAGCATAAAGACGCCAAAATATATTTTTTGCGTGTCTATAACACGAGTTATCGTTTTTATTCGGCGTACTATTTATACGAACATTTCTGAGTTCGGGGAGGAGTGTGTTCTTCGTAGCTATTTTGCAGCTAATTTCTGATTGGTTTAAACTGATGGTGTTACATCTCACTCATTACTGCAACATTCCCTGGTCTCCCCTTCAGGTTGATTATAAGGCTACGTAAACACTGCTGTACAATGTTGAGTATAATTTATATAAACAAAACTATCGAAACAGTACCATCACGAATGTTCCATAAACACGCATTAATAAAACACACGGCATTTTTAAATCATTGCGTACTAAAGTAATTTCATCAGTGACTCTGAACACAATTTCACATGCTTCACAGGAAAAATGTTCCCTTTTCCCAAGGGTATGCTTGTAAAATTTAAATCATACCTATAAAATTCAGACAAAATATTATCTATACATAAATCCATCCATTCTCTAAGCAGCATTTCCTACAGGGACATGGGAATGCTGGAGCCTCTCCCAGCATCTGCGACCACAGACAGTATAAGCTGGATATTTTTTTTAATTCAGAGATATTCTACATCAGACCTAAACACATGACTCCTCACCCTCTTAGAGGCTCTATTGTATACACAATAAGGAGACAGCTGTAATGCTCAGCCATCATGCTTCATCAAGTTTTGTTTGTTTTTCCATTAAACTTACAGTAGGTGTTGGCGTTTTATTTATTTATTTTAACGTCACAGAAAGCCTCACCAAAAAAACCCAAACAATATTTAGAATACGCTTCACAATTATTATTTAGATTAGAGAAAATCAAACAAAAGCTTTCAGTTTACAGTTTGCATTGAATCCAAACACGGACGTACGATTAATAATTTAAAATGCTGTGAAAATACGAAGCACATATATGCTTGCACTGTAAACAAAAAGCACCGGAGCCGTTAAATAAGTGCACATTTTCAGCCTGCTCTTTTTATTTTCTTTCTTTTTTTAGAAGTAAAAGTCAAGAACGCGTGGCACAGGCCAGCGATCATCTTTCTGGCTACCGTTATCACCTTTGGGATCATCACCATGGTGGCCATTTCTGTCGTCCAGAACAAGCCTTTACACCAGAAATACAAAGTAGGACACTTTAAGTGAACCATTTATTGTTACACTTTAGATTTGTGTTGATTTCGCTGATGCAATGGTCCTGCTATATTTTGACAGTATGGAATAGTTCTGGATGCAGGTTCCTCCCACACCTCTGTGTTTATCTATGAATGGCCAGCCGAGAAGGAGAACAATACTGGCATGGTACGACAGAAACACACCTGTAACGTGAAAGGTACGTGATGCCTAATTTGCATTTGCAATATTTCAAGTTACACGTGAAAGAGGTCGTCCACTTAATATAGAAAATTGTCATAATTTTTCAACCCCTCTTTAAAATCTGATTTTTTTTAGATGGGTCCTCTGCGCAATCTAAGTCTGCTGCCATCTATAGATTTAAACTGGATTTGTCTGTCACTATTTTGACAAGTTATATTATGGTGTAATGTTGCTTTGACACAATTTGCATTGTAAAAAATGATGACCTAGACTTGACTTTTCTTCTCTGCGGAACCAAAAATCAGATATTTAACACAATACACAAGCTGCTGTATTCCATATAGTGACCACAAATGCCATTTATTTCATTAAATAAATAGCTTTTGCATGGCATCAGGGGAATTTAAATGTACATAATGAAATGTAAGTCATACGGACTACTATTATGATACGTTTTGCAGCATGACAGCTGCTGGTCCACATTCGCCGAAGGACAGCTCAGGCTTTCTGATAAATGTAAGAAAGAAAGTCAAGAGTAAATCATGCCAGACGTGCAACTTTTGGGTGAACTCTTCATCCTGCTAGAAGTTATATAAACCTCCCGCGTTATTTCCAGTAGCATTTGCATACTGAAAAAAGCCTGTAGGCAAAGTGTTTTGAAAATGTGTTTATTTTTTTTCTTCTAGGCAAAGGCATTTCCAGTTACTTCGCTAATCCACAGGGGGCTGGTGCGTCTCTGCAGGAGTGCATGGAGGAAGCCAGGCAGAAAATACCCGCGCACAGACACCACGAAACCCCTGTGTACCTGGGAGCCACCGCAGGCATGAGACTGCTCAAGTAATCAATTCTCAATATTCTAATCTCTCAAGAATCATATAGCGTGGCTGAGAATAATTCAGAAGGTCATTGCATTGAGTCCACTAAGTTTTTGCACGTTAAAAAATAAATACGACCTCACGTTGTGTCACTCCGAAACTTTCATCCATCATAACGTTCGGATTAGGTACATTTTTCACAACAAGCATTTTGAACGTAGCGTACATTGTTTTAACAGTTTTATCATTTACTGTAATTGTTGAGTGGTAATGGCTAATAACACATTTTTCTTAAGGATGGAGAATGACAAAGCCTCAGAGAATGTTCTGGACTCTGTAGCACATTCACTGAAGAGCTACCCCTTCTCCTATCAGGGAGCTCGTATCATTTCAGGCCAAGAAGAGGGAGCTTTCGGGTGGATTACGGTCAATTACCTGAGCCAAAACTTGAGAAAGGTATGGTGGTTTTTAACCTGGGTTTAGCAGCGTGTAAACATTTGTCATTTTGATTTGTAATTTTATCTCAAAGCCTATTTTAAAGAATTGTGGCACTAAATAAAGTCTGCATTTTAAGAGTGACCGTTGAAACAATTTCAGTGTGAAAAGGCCAGATGTTAAATCTTCCTGTGTTTATCATGCAGCCCACAGGAACGCTGGGAGCTCTGGACCTGGGTGGAGCATCTACTCAGATAACCTTCGTACCTCAACAGAATATTGAATCATCTGACAATTCTATTGACTTCAGGCTGTACGGAAATGATTATCACCTGTACACCCACAGCTTTCTCTGTTACGGCAAGGACCAAGCTCTCAAGCTTTCTATGGGCAAGATATTAGAGTCAACACTTAAAGCTGACGAGGTATGCTTGCCATTGCAACTGAAGTTGTGTAGACCTGGGGTCTATGTGAATTTATACTTATTCTATAAAATCATGTGGCTGAATATTGCACTGAAGGAAACTGTAGTTTTCACTTCTAATAAATATCACAAAGAATTACAAAGAATAGGCAAATAACAAATGAAATGCAACAATTTAAAGTATAGAAATACTGAAATCTATTTTTCTTTAGTGAATGTGTTCCTCTAAATTTCCTTTTTCCCCATTTACAACTTTGAAAAACGTGAGCGTGTATTAATGCATTTACTGCACATATTTTATGATTAATACTTTGCACAACAAATAAAGTGATTTTTATTGCTGTCATTGTTAAATGACAAATACTTTGTTAGGATTTTCTCTTTTTTTACTGGATTTGATTAAATGTGACTAATGTATTTATTTAATGTCTACATTGAGAGATACATTTGATTCTTATTCTTATGTTTTTTCTTCCCTAAGACAGACCCCGTTGAGTTAAGAGACCCTTGCTTTCACCCTGGATATAACCAAACCAGGACAGTTTCAAGTGACTTCAACACACCCTGTATGAAAGACGTACAACTGGAAAATAAAACCTTCTTTCACATAGGGCTTGGGCAGTGGCCTCAGTGCCAACAATCAATCATAAAGATTTTTAACAACATGACCTGTTCTTACTCAAAATGCTCTTTCAACGGCGTTTTCCAGCCCTCTGTCTATGGAGACTTTGGGGTAAGAAACAACGTACATTGTTTATTCGAACGAATTTGAATAGCTGGTTGTATGTCATAACTAGTGATGATAATCATACCACTTGACTCTCTAGGCCTTTTCAGCTTTCTTCTTTGTGATGGACTTTTTAAATCTGACAAGCGATTCTTTAGACACTACAAAGCAGAAGCTGGCAGAGTACTGTTCTACACCGTGGAAAAAGGTGAAGTGTTTTAATACCAGTCTTTGAAGAGCGTATAAAATAGTTGCATCTTTGTTGAAACATGTCTAAGTTACTTTTTTTATTTTTGTAGCTTGTAGAAAACTATCCCAAAGTAAACCAGAAGTACCTTTCCGAATACTGCTTCTCGGCAACCTATATTGTCACTCTTCTGGAAAAGGGATACAGTTTCTCCTCTAACAACTGGAAAGACATCAGGTTCATTAAGAAGGTAAGCACGTTACATAATTTCTCATTAAGAGTATTGAGACAGCTTAGATGTTACATTAGTTAAATGAACTTTTATGTTGAGGAAAATGAATATGGAAAACGATTAAGATTGCGTCCACTGCTTTCTATGTGCAGATAGGAGACAGTGATGCAGGCTGGACATTAGGTTACATGCTTAACCTGACCAACATGATCCCGGCTGAAGCTCCAGACACGCCGCTGATGCCTCATGGGGGATACGTCACATTTATGCTCCTCTTCTCCCTTCTAATACTTGTTCTACTTCTTATGGCCTATTTCTATTTCCGTCGGTCCACTAGAACAGCTCAGAAAGACATCATTTAAATAGGGATACTGTAGTTTGGTCTCTGTTTATTGAATGTTTATTGCTGCAGAACAAAATTTTGATCAATCCAAAAGGTTTTACATTTCAAATAATCTGGAAATCATACCTCATGTGAAGGATAAACAGGTTTTTAGAGAGACATAGGTTACAGATTGCAGCTGAATGGACATCGGACTCTATTCCTCTTCCTCTTGTGCTTTTTGTGACCACTGAAAGTCTTCTTTAAAAGTCATTTGGGGACCTGGGTTAAAGGTGGTTGTTGAGCTTCCTTAAAAGGAAATGTGCACTGACATTCATTAGATCATGTGCTTTTTTGTCTTAATAAAGCTTCTTATTTTATGTATAGAAATCTTCTTGATGCCAGTATCTTTTTTTTTTACTCATTATAAAGAATGTCTGTGAGGGTGAAAAATCTTGTATACTTTTTATGCATTATGGTCATATTAAAAAAATCACTGGATATCATTGTTTAAACATTTTTTTTCAGCATAGCACATTTTTTTAATTCATTGCAAAAGGGGTCTGTCATTGAGTGTTTTTTTTTTTCTATGCATACTGATTATTGCTTTGTATTGCAACAATTTTGAATACTCGTGTAACAGGAGAGTAAAAAATAATACTTTGTCCTAAAAAACATTGTCAGCTTCTATAAGGCACATTCTGTATATGAAATCCCCGTGTATGGCTCTGAAGTGACTTGTAAAATTATGTGAAATTGTTTTTATATATTTAAACAAAACCTGTAGCAAATTTCTATTAAAATTACAAATGACTGATCGCGTGTTTCATTTATAACGCATAAATGCATTGAGTATTTGAAAGACGCCAAGGCTGCATGATAAAAAAAAATACAGTAACAAAGAGTAATAATATGGAATATTATTATCATTTAAATGTTTTAAAATGTACTTTATTTTTGTGATGGCAAAGCTGAATCTCAGCAGCATCTTCACTGTCACACGATCCTTCAGAAATCATAAAATATGCTGATTTGTTGCAAGTGACAATTGAAACTTTTGTGCTACATAACCTTTTTATAGAAACAGTGATGCATTTACTCTCAGGGCTCTTTGACATTATTTGATATTTTATATACCTTATTTAATGCGTCCTTGGTCGTTAATTTTTTTTATTTAATAAATGGTCAATTTAAATGCTTTAGGCATACATGTACATCAATCCATCTATCTTACAGACTGCTACAATATGCAAAGGATATACATTCATTCTTTATTATTGCTATTAAGTAGTAACAAAAATCCTTACAAAGGTTTACATTAAGCCTTAATTCCACAGGAATATATGAACCAAGTATTGCCACTGATAGATATATAATGCGAGATATTTTTTCGGAGGAATCTATGGGTGTAACTTTGCTTTCAGATTATACGAAGCCATATCACTGTCAAATACATATGCTGAGTATAGAGAACCGGTGTCAGATTACAGCTGATATCAGGAGTATTATGTTATACCTGTAAGTGTGACCACGTGTCAGCAGCGGAGATACTGGCAATATACAAACATACGTCATTCAACACATGAAGCCACAAAGTAACATACAAACCTACACATTTCCAAATCTGACACAATGGCACTTTAAATCGAAACACAAACTTGCTCATCAATAACTGTAAATCATCTAGAATAACCTTCTCATCTCGAGCAACTTCCGTCCACCTAATCAGTTTTGGATATGCAGTACATCTAAATTGCCCCATAATTGTGGAAGAGAGTAATGCGGTGCCTGTCGAGAGCTTTTGAAATGAATGAAATGCGGAGTCAGTGGATGCTGGGAGTGGTTTTGGAGTTGCAGTTCTTTGACTCCCTCGGCCTGATGTGGAGAGTTTCTGAGTGTTTGTCTCTGGCGCTCTCTTGTGGCTCTTCTCGGTTGTAGAGCATTGATCGTAACTGTGACAGACACTGGTCCCAGTCTTCAGGCAGTAAGAGCAAAAGGAAGCCCAAACAAATGATGGACACCGCAATGATGCGTACACTGTTGAGCTGGATCTCACACATGTAGCGATCTATGACTGGAGTACGAAAGATTTTTGGTGGTATTATAATTAAATGTGTTGAAGCAACAAGATGCTAATGTAATCAGGGCCAGTTGGAACATTTTAATTATATTAAAAAACGTTTATATTTACACCACAATTCAAAAAAGAATTGAGAATTTTAAAGAATTTAATACAAGCAAGGATGCATTAAATTGATCAAAAGTGACAGTAGCACCATTTATAAAATTTCTATTTCAAATAAATTATATTTTTTCATTATAATGATCAAAGATTCTTTGATAATTATAATAAAAAAATATCATTTAGAAATAGGTTTGCTAGTTTCCACAAAAATATGAGGCAGCATAACACTGTTGATAAGAAGAAATGTTTCATGAGCAACAAATTAACATTTTTTACAGGTCGTGTGACACCAAAGTCTGGAGTCATGGCTACTGGACATTTAGCTTTGAGATTACAGGAATAAATAAAATTTTTAATTTATATAATTATCTTAAATTGCACTAATATTATTGCAGTTTTTACTGTATTTTTGATCAAATAAATGCAGCCTTGGTGTGGACAGGAGATGTCTCTCATTTTACTGAGCCCAGATTTTGTACAGTAGTTTACTGTATATGGGATAAAAGGAGTAAAATAATAATAATGATAATAAAAGTCATTTACTCATCTTCATATTGTTTCAGACCTGTATGGCTTGCTAACTTCCGTGAAACACACAAGGAAATGTTAATGGGGTCATATGATGCCATTTCAAGTTTGCATAAACTAAAGTCTCAAAACCAAAGCGATTTTCTCTATAAAATGTAAGGCTTGACCACGTGTTCCTAAAAAGGCTCATTTTAAACACGCTGTGTGGGACAATTTTCATAACACCGCCAAATGTTTACGCAAGAAAAGAAGGCGGAGCTATTATTCTTGCTATAGTGTTGCTACGGGTGCCATGTTCTGGAGACGCTGTGTTTCATTGTGAAAGTGAAACTACTTTGTTTGTGCTTCCAACAGAGAGCACAACTAGAAATCAGTGGTTGTTGTATTTACAACTCTGTTTGAGAACAATTCAACACAAATGCTGATTCTTGAACGCGCAGAGTAGCGTATGACGGCTGTGCACAGAGACAATTCCAAGGAACAGTCTGGTGCTTCTGACTCACAACCTGTAAGTTACGTTTTTTATTAAAAGAATTTGCTACTTTTCAAACGCAAATTATATCAAACTCTTGAGGTATTCTGCCAATCACAACTCACTGGATAGCTACTGAGCTTTGTAAAAATCAACACATTTCAGAAAAAAAGGGGTTTTAAGGAAAATAATGTTTTTTGCACCAAATACACAAAATAATGTTCTTTTTAGCAACATCATATGACCCCTTTAATAGAATGTTGGAGCTAAAATTTTTCATACAATGGAATTAAATGGTGATCAAGTGTTGTCAAACCCAAATTTTGTGATTTCCCTGGTCAATATTTAAATGCATCACGGTTAACATAATGCCTAACATCACCTTTTGTGAATTACAGAAGAAATCCAAATTTCTAACAACATAAAACTTCCAGTGGTTGTATTCTGACTCACCAGCATTGAGAGGCACACTTAGGATGACGCCCAGAGAAATCAGAGTAGGGAGTGTTATCAAAACACCAAAATTCAAGAGGAAGTTGAACACTAAAAGAGCAGCCAAAGAAAAGAGTCAGAAGTTAAACATATTAATGACGAATTTGTGTATTACAAACACACAGTTTTTCACTCCAGGAGATTATTGTGTGGATTATTGTGATATTTTATCAGCTGCTTGGACTCTCATTCTGATGTCACACACTGAATCTGTGTAGATAAGAGAAGTTTGTGTCTGTGTATTTGTGTTTGCCCTCTTACCCAGCAGAAGAGCGGACATGCCACAGATGCTTGGCCATGGCAAATCTCGAGGTGAAACAAAGTCCTCGGCCCCCATGAGAAGCAGGATCAGAGGGACAGCGCTAATGAAGACAAAATTAGCTCCACCGAGGACCGTAAGATACACAGCTGCTTCACCCAGCTTTGCGCTACCCAGAACAAGCTTAAACAGAACCTGAAGAAACAGATATACACGTTCAGATTTCAGAAGAGAGCATGAAATAAATACATACTCATTTAAAACTTCTCTAAAACAGCCGGTTGTTGGTGTGTGACAGTCTAAGATGTGTTTGTAGTGCTTTGTAATCCCATCTTACTTTGTATATAGCTGCTGTTGATGCAGAACCAACCACAAGGGAGATGCCTATCACAGAATAGCTGTGGAAACCATCGGCATATGTCATCATAACAATGCCCCCAATGGCTAAAATGGCTGCCACAATCTGTGATTAGACAGAACAAAGTACATTATGATAAAAAAGTAAACATCAGTTATAGACTTATTACATTTAAAGCTTTTTATAGAACACTTTATATATCATATACTCACCCGCACTCCCATAAAGCGATCCCGCAGGACAATCCAGGATATTAGGAAGACAAAGGCACGACTACAGCAGAAAAGGGCACAGGCATCAGTGGCAGGGATTCTGCGAAGGCCTTGCAGGTACAGGTAGCTGGTGAGAGTCCACAGCACCCCAAAAGGAGCCACGCGAGAGAGCAGCATCCTCAGGGACAGCCCATCATCGCCCAAGAACTGACAACACTCTCTGTCGTGAATCCACATACACACAAATAATGTATCGTAACGGCATTTCCAATAAACATTCATGTGACAAAGGTAAAGAATGTGGACACTCCTCAATGACTGGAAGATTCTATTTATCTTAAAGATGTTTAATCTGAAATCTATTTTCTAACTAATTAAATAATCTAATGCAATTTTTTTAGATGTATATCTATATGTGCATTTCTTTACAGTATTAAAATACATAATCAAAAACTATCAGTATAATATCAGTCTATGAGTTTAATATATTAAAAAAATCAATGAATGTCTACAGTAAAATGGCAAAATGTTTTTAATTATATATATATATTTACTTACTAAAAAGTAAATAATAAATGTGACTATGGACAACAAAACTTCACTTGAAGATCACTTCACTTTACATCACTTGAAATTTAAATAATTAATCTTTCCATTGATATATGGTGTGTTAGGTTAGGACAATATTTGATTGAGATATAACTATGAAAACTTGGAATATGCAAAAAAAATCTAAATATTGAGAAAATCACTTTTAAATAGTTGCATACTATTAATAATTTTTTTTATTTCTATATATTTATGGTAAGAATTTTACAAAATATCTTCACAAATCAATAATTTTGACCCATACATGTATTTTTGGCTATAGCTACAAATATTCCTGTGCTACTTATGATGGTCCAAATATAAAATTTCACAATGGCTTTTAAGAAGAACTAGTAAAAGAGTAACTAGATGAACATTACAAAACCAGCTATCCAATTAGTGAAACCCTGCCTTCATTAAATTACACCGACTTCCAATACAGCTCGGTTAACCTTTAAAAATCCTTTGTGCTGAACTCACAAAAGACAAAAAAAATGCCATGGGACATTGTTAAGAAAATGAGGTTAGTGTTGAGTCCTCCATCTAAGCAGCCTAGCCCAACAAAACTGCAAAGTCAACAAAAGGTGTCTGCATAAAACCGAACTATTACACAGTGCAGCACTTTTGCAAAGAGCTCTCCATTTAAAACGCAGTGAAGTTTCATAGGTCACAGAGTCGGATCTCCTTGTATGAAAGGAAACACAACCCGTCTCACCTGAAGCGCTGTCTGGGAGTCTGTCTGTCCTTGCTGCAGCACAGGTGACCCAGGTAGTAAAGAGGGAAGATGGCACAGTTCCAGGAGCTGGAGAACCAAGTGAGGGTGAACGGGACATTCAAGCGCCTGACGGTTATCTTGGCCAACTGAGTGCAGCCTGTCCAAGAAACACAGATGCAGAGCACCACGGCAACCCCCCACAGTGCTCTGCGCAGGTGGACTGCGGTCATATGCAAACAGCAGCGAAGCCTCTGCAGCCTGTTCTCGCAATCTGATTTGACTGTTTCTGTGGCACAGTGGCCATCTACCTTCACTTCCACCTTCTCGCTGTTGGACTGGTCATCTCCTACAGATACAGACAATATAATTACATATTACAAAGACTTAAGTAGCTACAGGCATTTAATCACATCACTCCTTCTTTTTTAACAATAAACTTTCGTGCAGAACATATAGGAGAAATGTGCATAACATAACTGACACTGACAAATCTGAAATGTAGTACAATAACAGATACAATATAATCTCAGAGCTGTAACTTTAGGACAACTCATAGTAAGCAACTTTGTAAACTTTGTGGTGTCAATACATGTTAAGCATTTTTTAGAGCACTGTTTACTGTCATAGTACAATAGGTAATTATATATAAAAAGTTTGTGGTCGGTTGGAATTTTTGAATGTTTTTGAAAGAAATCTCTTATATTCTCTAAGGCTGCATTTGACGTGAAATATTAATACTGTGAAATATTGCAGCTGATTGCAGCTGTAACTCCAGTCTCTAGTGATCTTTCAGAAA
Organism: Puntigrus tetrazona; assembly: GCF_018831695.1. Taxonomy (NCBI): domain Eukaryota; kingdom Metazoa; phylum Chordata; class Actinopteri; order Cypriniformes; family Cyprinidae; genus Puntigrus; species Puntigrus tetrazona. Next base: position 13,517,876 of record NC_056710.1, on the reverse strand, counting down.
TGATTGTAATAAGTTGTTCAGAAACATGTGCTGTCTAATATTTTGTGAAAACTTATTTTAGGTTTCTTTAATTGATACATTTTAATTATAACATATTCAGTTTTGGAAACAGACCTCAATATTTGTGGAGTAATGTCATTTATCACAGAACAAAGACTTGTCCTTAGTTTTTTTTTTTTGAAGACATGTAGTTACACAACATTATAAAGCAAGATGCAAGATTATTAGATAGCATGAAGCAATACACAATATATACAAATAATGTATTGCTGTCCATGGTACTGAAGATGCAACTGTCCTGTTATGTACATGCATTAATTGTACTAAAAAATCTAATTTACCATATTTTTGAACTCATGGCCTGTAAGAAGACATTTAGTATGTACTGGGCAGATCCTGCCTGGTCTGAAGGACAGAACTGTCAGTGCAAAAAGGACAAGGAGACAGACAGACTGTCCCCAAGAAGCAGTCAGTCAACAGAACAAGTGTCCCATTATCATAGTCACACCACAGACCACAGTCTGGGATAGTTAATGTGATCTCAGTGCCAGCTCAGTGCTGCAAACATCGACTAAGGTATCAATTTGAAGGTGATGGTGAAGTGGTTAAAGAATTGACTTTTAAATCCAACCCTATACATTGTTATACACTGTTACCACTGTGATCTTAAAGAGCTAACTGAATTGCACAAACCAAATCAAATTCATTATAGCATTTATTTGGCCATTATCGGTAGGTTCAATTAACATCCGCCTGACCATCTCTATATCACCTGTTTTATGATGTAAAAAAGCAACGTTAAATCATATTTCATTATTACACACATTTACCAGAGCTAAATGAATGAATGAATTCTCTCATTATTAATTTCAAAGATGCACTGTTGTATCAATCTGAACTCCAACATTAATGATGAATGATCTACTTACAATACTTCAAATGCTTTCAATGTTTTTTAGTCTCAACATCTTTACTTCACTGCTATTTAAGTATTATATTGAATAACCTGTTGAAACTAAATAGTTTAATATAAAACACTATATCAGTAACGTGACAATAATTTCTGTCCACGTAAGTTTAACTTGTGTTTAAAAGCGCATACAAATCTTATGCTACGATGCAGTCAATGGAGGAATGTAAATGAGAATTGAGAGAGACCTCATCTGCCCCTGATGACTCAGCAAAAACTGGGCTCTGACTCAGTTACCTTCTCGTGCATAGTAGAATCACTGACAGAGCGCCACATCGTAACTCAGGCTACTGTGCTCAGCTCCAATATAACAATAGATGCATCAGTTTGCTGAACGAATATTTGAAGAATATGCAAGACGTTTATCTTTTTTTTTAAATAAGAGAGACCATAAATATTGAATTTTTTCCCCTGTATTTACATAAAGAAAGTACATTAGTGCATTTCCATAAAGAAAGTAACTAAAAGGGCTCTTTGTTTACAAATGACTTTGACTCAGCGGTTTATCGGATGGGTGATATATTTTGTCGCCTATGCCTGCGTCAACAATATTTTAAAGTGCGACCACAAAGAAATATTTGTGCGTGGGGTGGCAGAGGAGCTGAAATTGATGCAGGGGTGTGAAGCTGGTCTTTGATCGATGTGTTTACATCATAAAACATAGATTTTCAGCTCTTTTATAAAATCAGAGATCAAGGAATTCATACCAGCTTGATGAACAGAATGAACAAACAATCCTCACTGTAAACTATTAGCCAAATAATTTTTTTTAGGAAGGAGTCAACCAGATTATTTCAAGTATCGAGCATTGCAAAGCACACCCAAACAACAGACTTGCATAATGCATGTAAAACGTATATAATGAAATATAATTGGAATTTATGTAATAGCCTACTATTTTATTTCTATACAGGTCACTGTAAGTTAAAGGGATAGTCCACCCAAAACCTAAATTCACAAACTACATTTCTTTCTTCCGTCGAACACAAAAGAAGATATTTTGAGGAATTTTTATGAACTGGTTACAAAACATTCTTCAGTATAGTTTTATGTACCAAAGATGAACAAGTTAAAAGTGAATTGTGATAGATTTGCTATTTTTGGTTGGACTATCCCTTTAAGAATAAAGAACCATAAGGGCACTACAGTATGGGAACCCTTCTATGCCCTTAACTCTTATATTCATTAATTTCTTTACATTTAACTTATAAAACACCTATGAATTAAGCGTACTACCTCTAAGAGATGCGTTCCAGGGCTCATAGCCATAGTAACCAGTGATCCTCAGGATCCGCTCTTCTATGGATGCGTTGTTGATGTACTCGACCGATCTCGATGACTTCAGTTCTTCACTCAGATCTTCATCATCAGTGACGAGGGATTTCAGCTGTCTGATCTGAGGACTGATATCTGACAGGCGGCGCGGACTCATGTCTGAAGGCTTCCTCATTCCCCTGAAGTTAAAGAAGAGACATCAGAGTAAAATTGATCTCTGCGGAAAGGTATAGCTTAGAAGAACCAACCTGCATGTAAACGCACCGTCCCCGGCGCAAACTATAGAGGCACGGCACAACGCAACGCGACAAAACGCTGCCAATCAATGTGAACAAAACTGCGAGAGCGCGCACGCGAACGTTTTCTAGCGTCAAACTTGCAGTTGCTGTCCTAAACAGCGTAAACTTGTTTATGGTACAGCAGTCCGCAAGCTAGACGATGGCAGGCTAAAAAGACTAGGATTCTCAGGCGCTTATTGAGAAGCAACTGTAGTTTTTTGTCAAAACATGCACCCAGTAACTCACTCCGAGACAGAGGCGATCTTTTTCATTCGGCATTCTGACGAGCCCATTTTAATAAGCTGTTACAGAATCGAGCGTTTGGAAATCGTGATCACCCATGGTAAAAAAAAAAAAAAAAAAAAAAACTCAGAAGGAGACAGAGCTGAAGCAGCACTGCTGTGTGAAGAAGACACGACCACCTGTGCGCGCACTGCGCCTGCGCAGACACAAATTTTGCTGTCCTCTCTACCTTCTGAGCTTCGTATCCAAAAAAACTGATGTTTCATTTTATATCGTTTGGCGTTATCCACGTTGACCACCAATAAACTCTTTTTAAAACACTCACACTAATTTAATTTAGTGACCAATAATCCATGGTAAATTTCTTTTTAAAGTCATAGTCATGTCTGACTATGTAGCTACATAGAGTATTGTAACTATATTAAATGCACATACTGCATTAGTTTTAATTTTTGTGTGTGTGTATCTTTCTATAATAGGTAAATTGCTGTAAACACAGCAGCCCAGCACAGCCCATCTGTCTGGCACAGCAGAGATGGCAGTGCATTGCAGGGGGAAAGAAGGAAACTGGCCAAGACGAGGAAGGAAGTAGGTCTTGGTGAACTACCCAGGAAGAAGGAATTGCATTCAAAGCCTATAATCAAATGCAATCCATGTGTCTTTCAATATCCTTAAATGACTTTTAAATACATTTTAGACCCATCCTAATTCACAAGCTCATACTTGTTGTCATGCAGTTGCTATTGCATTCTGTTTGCTTCCAGAAGGTTTTTATTATACCGACCATCAAATTTCTAGTACAATTCTGGTTCCATAAACCTCGGATCTGTTTAGTCACTTTAAGTAATTATGAGGGTTTTTTTTCATAATTTTTATGGTTGACCCTGGTGAAAATCCTAATTCTGATTGCTAAGGAAACTGATATGACAGCAACATTTCATCAACAAGTCGCGCAATACGATAAATCATCCATGTCATCATTCAGAGTATCATGCCAAATGTTTAATACAATGTTTATCTTTTAAATATGACAAATTTTAACCTAATAGTGATGCTGATCTCAAAATCCACCATATGTTCATTTTCATACTCAGTGTACACGTATGCTTTTTAATAAGTACAACATTTACGACTTCACTGTAGTTTGTCATTTTCATTACTGCTCTTAAAAAAACAAAACAAACAAACAAAAAAACGTTCATTTGCCCTTTGAAAATGCTTCCTTTTTATCAATACATAAAATCTCATTTTTAAATAATATAACAGTAACAGTCGAAAGTAAGCGAAGCATTAAAAATCTACGCTTGAAAATCAAAGCTGCTTTAATAAACTCCTTAAAAGCCTCATTATGCCATTAGGTTATTAAACTGTCACTCAGATTAGTTTTTCAGCACTTAATCATATGTGTCTACCTGTCTTTCGGAGGACACAGTTGAACACGGGGCTCTGGAGTCTCGTCCTCTTTCTGCATTGCGCCGGTACATCATGTGTGGGGATCTTGTCCCTGCAGTGTGGCAGCTTCACGGTCCACAGCCAGGTTTTGAAAGATGGCTAGCAGTGGGGGTGTGAGCCACTGCATGTGTGTCGGTGTGTGTGGTGAGCGAAGGGGAGCTCATTGTAACTGGTTGGCACCTATCGATCGGAAGGGGCCGTCTCCACCCCGGCACAAGCCTCAAACAGGAGACCTGTGCTTAGCTAAGCAAAAACTTCTGACAGTGCCGTCAATACCCCCCCCTCGACACCTTCCGCTGGAGAACGCCGTGGGGAGAAGCCATGAGGTCTGCACTCCATATGCTTAACTCAAAATTGAGCTTGGCAAACACTGTAGCGGGACTTGACATCTAATGAGGCAGAGGCTTGGATAAACACGGGGCATGGGAGAGGGAGTTTAATTGAAAAATCTTGGGTGAGAACTATCGAAGCGCTCCGGTGGAGATTATTCACATTCACCAAGGACACGCCAAAGGCAAAGTTAAAAGGAAACATTTATAAATAACAACTGCAGTATTCAATAGTTTGCTTTTTTCAAGGAGAACCGTATAGGGTTGTGTGCCCTCAAGGACAAGATGACCCCTCTTTTTTTTCTCTTTACTGAAGATGGTATATAATCCCATTTCAACAGACACTATATTGCCAAAAGTATTGTGTCACCCCCTTCTAATGAACACATCTGTCTACTTTAGTAATATCCATGAGAAGAAAATCTTAATGTAGCATATAATGATATTCTAGGAAATTATGTGCTTCCAATTTTATCGCAACAGTTTGGACGGGACCCTTTTCTATTCTAACATGACAATGTCTCTGTTTATAAGGCAAGGTTAAAAAAGAAATGACTGATTGAGTCAGTGGGGAAGAACTTGATTGCTCTGCATAGATCAACTCCTGATCTCAGTTGAAATGGAGTTTATCGGTCATGCGCCTCTCAGATTTTCCTCTTGAGAAAAATTATTCTAATTCCCCAAAAAATTTGTTGAAAACTATGGAAATTTTAATGTATACTCATATAGCGCCAACATATAAGATTATATTTCTCATCAAATAATAAGTCAGATTATTTAAAGTACGTGTTTTTATTTAAATTACTTTAAATATTAGCTATAAAGTTATATATTCACATTGTGTCTATTTTTTATTTTTATGAGAAACATCTCATACAATCAAAGTAAAATGAAACTGTCAAGTTAAAACTGGCATTCATTCACTCAGGGCTTCATTCGGTCATCATCATACCTAAACTCAAAAAGAGCATTTTCCCATGATATGAAGAAATTATTCACCCTTGCCCTGAAATAGAACCTCCTATATCACCTGCAAGCAAAATACACCATTTACAAGCTCGGCTTTCTCGACATCTTTCTCATCTAATGCCGTGATGATAATGAATGTGACATTTAGATGAATGTCTAGGGGAACTCAAGGAGATCTCTTACAGTTTCATGTGCTCAACTTATTGAAATTTGTCCAGGTCAAGTTTAACAAGGTGAGCACAGCTGCAGGACCTTGTTAACATAACCTCGGCTCAATTTCAGCACCACTATTACAGGATGGCATCAAATTCACTTTCAAACAGCAGAGTAAATATCTCTTTTAACAGCACTGAGCAGGCATCCTGTTAACAGACTGTACAGCTGCTCAGGGTTTTAACACACCTATATAGCCACGCAAAATGATCTAACAAGAGGTCAAGGAGATGTGTTCGGGTTACATTTACTGTGTGCTGTAAGTTCTGTTTCAGTTCACGAAGAATGACCACAATGCAATTAAAACATCTACAGAATAACCAAAATCTCCAGTTTATTCTGTTTTGTTAAAGTGCGACTGAGGACATACATACAACGAATGCACAACTTTCAGTATGCTTAGGCATGTGCAACAAAATTAAAATGTAAAAATGAAAAGTAAATAAACAAATAAATGACAAAATAACAAACATTTTCTTCAGCAATATACCCAGTAACTCAAGACCATACTGACGCACTGATGCACACTGAGGCCTACAATACAACAGTAATGGCACTCAATGCACAACAGCACCTTTAGGTGGTGGACAATGCCTACTGCAACTGCAGAAGAGCGTATAAAACAGAAATTAAATATACAGATTTTTGATTGTCTGATGCCTCTACTAAAAATATACATAATTTAAATTCCCTTTATTAGTGAATTACAGAATGTGACAGTAGGAATGTCATCAGGGACCTGCCCCTGTCTATTCTAAAAATCAAATAAAAAAAAAAGACTAAAGGCTGGAATACACTACATGATTTGTTAAATATGAACAGATTGGTAAACACGGACATTGTATGACTTTCAACATAGTTTAAGGCCGGAATACACTATACAACTCCTGATTTTCAAATCAGAAACCTGACACTTATTACTGAAAAATAAAAACAATACGTGTTCTGAAACTGGCTCAAAATATCAAACATTTGATATTCTTTGACTGGATGGATTCATAAGCTGAAGCTTATGACTTATGTTCACATATACACCACACGATTTTTCTGTTAAATCTGTCAACTCTGACTACCTAAAATCACTTGTAAAAAAAAAGACATGCAATGTTTTCCAGCCTTAAGCAATATGTACAAACTTAGTAACCTGACAACATGATTTCCATTAATACACCGTCATAACTGTAATACAGGATATGGATCCCTTTATTTCACCTAACAAGAACAGCATATGAAGTGTGCAGTGCTAGTCTATGACCACTTACCAGCTAAATACTTGTATTCAGAGTCATGGATGGATTTATCATTTACATGCACACACAAAACCCTGTTCACAAAATGTTTTTCCGTTCAGCAGCAGCATAAACCATAAAGTCCTATGATATTATGCATTCCACTAATTGATACAATTCTTTTCCACGATAAATTACCTTCAGCCTGTGTTTCAAGTATTCATGTCTATGGAAGGTTTCAGTTAACTTGACAGCAGAGTACACTAACAAATTACAATACATTTATGCTCTTAGCGGAGATGTTTCAGAAACATTAACGTGTCAGGTTTCTAGACACAGATTTTTAGGATGCATCATCGGTCCATTGGTCCATTGGAGGTAGTAGTAGGTGAAGCGGCGACGACGTCATCAGGAAACATATCAGTTTTATCCTCCTTAAATGAAGCTGCCTGGTCAGAAACAGAGGCGAACGAGAGGTGATCATGATCCACAATGTTAAGCTGGTCCTCTGTTTTTTGTTTCCTCAGGTAGAACATCTTCCTGAGCTTCTTCAGCTGCTGAAGTTCACAGAAGGTTTCCAGAACCACCAGCATCGCGATCAGGCCCAATATCAGGTAGACTGCATAGATGAAAGACAGATAATGTTAAAGAGGCACAGAGAGCGACTCTTAAGGGTACAACCAAGACTTCTTTCAAAAATCTTTCCGATCGAATGTAATTAAAAGTTAAATATAAAATGTATGGCTCTTAAACTAACTTTGCACTTACATGTTATGCCCAATTTATAGAGTTCTCTGAACCTCTGATGGTAGCCCTCTCCTGGCACATAGTCGCCCAAGCCAATAGTACTAAGAGAGATGAAGCAGAAATAGAAGGACTCCAGGAAATTCCATTCCTCTTCCAGTACTGAGAAGATGATGGCAGGAATGAGGAAGAAGCATGAGACAGTTATAATGGCCAGCAGGGAGGCATGCAGAGCGGCCAGCAGAGGTTTGGACATGCCCCAGTGCCGGTGCAGGTACTCCACGGGCCTGCGGGTACTGAACTCCATGATCCTCTGGACCACCGCAGTCAGGAATAGCAGGGTGAATGGGATTCCCACCACTGAGTAAATGATGCAGAAGGCCTTGCCACCATCTGAGAGAGGAACGGTGTGGCCATATCCTGAAAAAAAAAAAGCCTTTCATTTTACTGGTTGGGACACATTGCGTTCCTGTGAACTCCTTGATGAAAAAGCTGTATTGCATTGTAATTATATTTATCATTATCACACTGAGTAAAAGTAGTAAAGAAACTATTTTCATTCGGAAATGATAAAGAATTGATATCTTTATCAAAGAAATTTTACATGAAATTTGTAAAACATACTGCAATAATCTTTGTTACTGTGTGGTAATTTTCAGATTGAAATTGAGCACGAAGCATAATAGCACCTGTAAATGTGTTTTTAGTTATGAGAGTGGCATATTTTATTTTGGGTATTTGAGATAAGGTCATTGGGCTAGTTCTGGATATTTTTGACTAGTATTGTTTTTCAGACCTGGCAATCCTCATCTCATCTAGCATTTTATTAAAACAAACCAGTTAATTTTGTCCTAATCACATAATGAAAAGTTACCAGCAATGTCAAGGGTGTTACCTGTTGCGGTACCTAAATCCTGCTGGATTAAGTTACATAATCTTTGGAAACACTCCACACACTGCATGCTTATCCTTCAGACATCCTTCAAATCGCCCAATGCAATGAATTACAAAACCACTAGGGCTCCTAAGGAGCTGAAAATATGTGAGCAAGCACTTATTTTGCTTTATTTGTAAGAATGTCTTAATAAATAGAGTAACACCTTATAACTACAAATTAATACAAAAAGATTACAAAGTGGTCTAATTAAAATTAGGTTTTGTCTAAATTATTACACAGTGTATTAGTTCGTTTGGTAATGTTTAATATATCCTGAGCACCGGGTGAAATGTTAATGTCAATGTTATTAACAGTACGGTTATTAACAGTTATAGTTAAAGTTATTAACAGTAACAGCCAGCTGCATAACATTTGACATTCTGTTCATTTGAAACAATGAAGACCATTGTAAGCAATTTGATCTATGTGGAATAATAGGCAAATGATTTTAAAATACTTTTTATCTATATTTTTATTTCATGTGATTGCACAATGCTGGTTATTTCGTTGCGTAAAGCCTGTTCAGTGAGCACAATCAAATATATATATATATATATATATATATATATATATATATATATATATATATATATATATATATATATAAATTGTGTTTTATCGCTATGGCAAAATATACTGTGTTTGTGTGAATCCCAGTATGTCCTATTTGACTGCATAATCATTTTCCCTATTTGCCCTCATTCATAATATGTATTGCATATTTGTACAAGATCTTGACATGTTGACATAAAGCTTTGTTGACTCATGATTCAACCCATTAAAAACGGCATGCAGGTTTCGTTTCTTGAGTTACATCCTTGTTTTAAAGCATGTTTTGTCTCTATAAAATATTAATGTAAACGTCGGGCTGTTTGAAGTGACACAGCAGAGCTTTTCAGCCTTCACATGCGCAGGCTAATGCTTTTATCAGAGATCTCAGAGAGGACAGGTCGACCTTAGAAATGACACCACACCGGTGTTTTCTTCCAATGCGGGTAAATGACTGTAAAAGGACCGGACTACAGACAGTAAATTATATAAAGTAAATCAACATTAGGATACAAAAACAGTCCTATCATGGCTATTTAATATCGCCAAGAGAAAGTCTATTCTCACCTGTCGTGGAGAGCACAGTGCTGGCGAAGAAAAGGGCTGATGTAAAATCCCAGTTCCAGTTAGTAGTAGCATTATTGAGAACCGACACCCCGTAATTACTCGCCTCTAAAGCTCTGGTGAGAAACTCCTCCAGTCTTTCTTCGGACAGACATTCGTTATCATTTAGAAACTGCTGCTTCACGGTCCGAAGCTCTTGCCGAAGCAGCTCTTCGTACGGCAGCTCCACCGCGGAAAACACCAAAGCCCCGAATATCAGATATAACACATACGCTAACACCAAGACCAAGAAATACCACGTAGACCTGTAACCTTCTATGACACGCACACACGAACTTCCAGACAGACACTGAAGCATTGTCTCCGCGGGAGAATTAACGCGGGTAGTTGTGTGACAGGAATACACTTGTCTCTTACAAATAAAAGGGAGCAAACACTCTCACAGCTGTCTTTTGATTATAATTTCCTGTTTGTCCCCCGCCAGTATCGCTGCGCTGATGTGACGGATGACCGGGAGAAGCGTTTACTAATCTTACTATGGCGAAGGGATTTTATTAATATTCATGAACCCCCCAGTCGCCTGTGAAGGTTAAGAAAGCAACGTCAGCACTGCCTAATTAATATTCATATAGCAAGCCATCGCCATTGGATGGTTACAACGGGCGTCAGCGTTCTCTGATTAATATTCATGAGATTGCCTTCGCCGTAGTAGGATTCATATTTTCGCGTTAGGCTCATGACGTCTTGTTCCTCCACGCCTCACCTTACGCAGGTCGGCTCTATTCATTGCATTTATCACGGTAGGGCGCACCTAGTAAGGTAAACCTGAGGAATTTGCGTTCAGAAGAAGCAGCTGTCTCAATGAGAGGATACTATTAGACGAAGTGAAAGTGACCTATTAGGGTCAGCATCTGCTTCAAAGACGTACATATTCTGTTACCTGGAAGAACAGGTTTGACCAGCTGCCGATAGGATGGTCTTATGGGATGACAAAAGATTTGAAAAGTGACCTCAAACAAAAGTGTTGTTAGAGCTTCCCATGTTTCCTTGTTCGTATCAAGAAGTATTCAGGTGTAACAATGGTTAGCCAAAAATCTTGTGCGGTTTCTGTGAAGAGCAGTTGTGAAGTGGCCTGTGACCTGTTTCAGTCTATCCTCTGATCAATAAATGCAAATGAAGCGGGAGTAGCCTACAAAAACACTATATAAAAGTATCATAAAGGTGGTCTAACTGTATTTCAAATCTCTTGAAGCCATTATCTGACAAAATGTCATAACATTTAACACATCATTTTGTTATCTATTGGAAATATTCTACACTTTTATTATATGTTGTTTAATGTCCGTGGTGTCTGTAAAAATGTGAAAGATGTGAGAACTCATAATAACACTGTAAACTTAGTCTACCTATGGGTACAAAAAAGGGAACCTAAACCTAAAATAGAACTGTTCAGACACAGAAAGTGGCAGTTCATGATTTATGATTGAATTGTTCTTTTGAGACTGACATATTTGATACAAGACTAAATCATTCATTTGTGAATCAAACTGATCTTGACCTTGACAAAGACTTCGGATGGATGTCAAGATTTTCTGAAGATTAATGATGTAATTTATTAAATCGTATGACTTCAGGGCACACAGAATTCAGCACATCAGTTGCATCAGTCCCTTTTATTATAATTTTATGATGCTTTTTTTGTCATGTCGGATTTCAACAGCCCCTGTGATAATTCACTTCAAAAATTCACCTTGCGTGTTTCATGAAGGAATAAAACTCATGCAAGTTTGGAATAAGACGATGACAAAATTTCTACTACCCCTTTGAATCATCTACCCCTTTAAATCGTCACATTGTTTCTATTTTGACAATTTCTTCATTTTAAAAGCATCACTCCACCCTGCATTACACATCAGATGATTATCTAAGTAAACGGGTCTGTGCACATTCTATAGCCTAGCTAAAGCTGCTGATGCACAATACAACTGAGATCATCAGACTGCTTACGTGGATGGTATCATACTTATGTGTCATTACGCATTTCTCTTTAAACTTTTACTGTATTTAAACGTTTTATAATCACAATTGCTCTCAACAATACTCTCATCCTAATTTTGTCTTAAAGCTAGATTTTGCAAGCGGCTGGACAACTTATTGTGACTTCCTGTGCTTCTAGCCGTTCTGCAGTTTTGCTGCATCATTGGATGACTGTATGCTTTATTCTTGGTATTGAACAGAAGTCAGACCCTGAGAGCTTCCTTTTTATATTCTGTTCTGCTCCTTTGGGTTATTTTTGGATGATCGAGTGAAATGTGAGACCTCTGGCCAGACCTGAGCGACAGTGTAGTCAAGGTTGTTGCTCTCACACAGAGGCACAAGGCCGTGACACAGAGCCAATGTTATTGTTATACTGCTAGTGGCGTGTTAAAGCTAATCTGCAATGACAATTATTTACATAAATGTCACTGACAATAAGATTGATACCGAGTTGTGTTATTGTAGTGGAAAATCGACAGATATTCGCTGATAAAAGAAAACCTGGAATAAATAGAAATAAATGCATTTATTTATTTGTTTACAAAGTACTTTCTACTTTTAGAACCATGTGCGAAACACGACAGAGAAATTACAGAATGTGCGTTTTGCATTAATAATGGGCAATGGAACAAAAAAACGCATTTTCCACACAGACCACATCTTGCGTTAGAAAACGCATTAATTGACTGGGAAAAGCAAGCTGAAGCACTTTTAACTTGAGCCGTTGCGAAAGGATTGAGACGTGAGTGTAAAGGTCAAACACGCCTGTCTAGTTTATGGCTTAGGTCCTTTTAATACTCTGCTGCAGAACAGGCTGAGCCATAAACACAAAAATTACACATCCCTGACAATATCCAGATGACTGATTTACCAACTGGTTTTCAGTCGACTTGGAATTACTGCATTTGATCTGCCGAGTTCTGAATATGTGGTAGCATGCTTTTGCGCGAGCTCCTTTTAGGACCACTAGAGGGTACTGTGACTCCAAAAACTTGGGAAAAAAAAAATCACCTTTAGATGTTTGTAGAGCTGTGGTGTTTCAAAGGTCAGATGCAGACTCTGGAAAAGTGTCTAAAACCTGGTCTGGTTATTCTCCAGACAATGTTTTTGAAAGCATAGCAAACTCATTTGATCACCTGAATACTTACATTTGCATTCCTCAACTTCGTGTGGAACAAAAAAACAGAAGTTTAACCTGCCACATCTGTAGAGTTATAGTCCTTTAAAGTGTGTCTAGAACACTGTCAATTTTACACCTGGGTGTAATTTATCGTTCCTGTTCCTTTGATGTTTCTTTGTCTACTGTACTTCTCCGCTTACTGCGGTAAGACTTATATTTTCAAAGCTCGTGATTTCCGTGTTTACCCACTTTAAATACAGAAGAAGTCATTTATGTTTTGCATTGTTGGCTTGTGTGCTACCATTAGGTTATCACCTACCGCTTAAAGCCATTTCCACATGCTTATTCCATTATTCAAATAAGGAATGCTATTTCCATTACTCACTTGTGCTTTAATGGTATTTTTTAGATCTCGTAAAGACTTGTGATATTTCCCAAGTCAAATGGAGGACGCAGAATGAAGATTAATCGGTGGCTTTGTCGACACCGTTGATCTACACCTGTGCGCATAAAGGAACGGCAGAGAAACATAAATGCTTCAAAGCATTCCAACTTTGTTTTAGTGCTTCACAGAAGGCCTTTTTCTTCCAGTTACTGGCTTAAAGGAAAGACAGATGAAATGTCAGCACGCACATAGGGATTAAATGTCCTGTTTGTTGAAAACAAGAACTTCCCAAAATCCAACACAAGGTTACTTCATAAATCAAAGGAGATCATGTTGTTAGTCTCCACCTAACCTTGTCTTTGCTCTATCATTTGTCTCTTGCATGGCACAGCCTGCTTATATTATTCGCTGTAACCATGGCATAGCCTCTCAGACAGGAAGCGAACACGTGCAGAGCTATCCAGCCAGAGACAACATTATGTCTCAATGGTTGGCATTTGTGTTTGGATTGTTTTTGACCATCCCTGGGCTGTTGACCAGTTCCCAGGATTATGTTGCAATAGTGCTGAAATTGAGATCAGGACAAATCTGACAGCTGGCCTCAGTTTGTCATCCTTTTGTGACGCACAAGCACCCTGACGCCATGTGCCCGCCAGGCAGCCGCTCGTTAGCCCGGGTTGCGTGCTTTGGCAGGAGCTGCCACTTAGCGTGTGCGTTTTCAGCTGTAGTTTCTTGGGGCACGTCATTGATTGGGGCCACATGCGGTGCATACGTGCATATGTTTCAGGTTGAGCGCAGGAGAAACCTCCTGGCCCAAAAAGTCCTGCGGTTCGCTTTGGACATGTAGGCTGTTGGTACGGACTCAGAAAAGACATCCCTGCCGGCATCTGGAAAAGCCATCCCTGCCGGCAGGTCCACCCCACAGGGGCTCTTACGCTGGGTCTAGTCCATGAAGAGCTGTGGTAAGCACACTGCATTCTGTAGACTCCTCTGAGAATAGTCTGCATTACCTCCCCTGATTTATATCTCCTTTTTTAAGGCTGCCAGAAAACTCAATGGCATTTTTGTATGCACTTTGCTCTGTAGTTAATGTTAGAAAGGCTAAATAAAGAACAACTAAAAATGAGAAAGTATTGGTTTCACCACTTTATCTCAATCATAATCCATTTGTGTCTAAGACCCTGAAGTCTATCTATCTATCTATCTATCTATCTATCTATCTATCTATCTATCTATCTATCTATCTATCTATCTATCTATCTATCTATCTATCTATCTATCTATCTATCTATCTATCTATCTATCTATCTCTGCCTGTCTGTCTGTCTCTCTATGTTAGAGTCATTAATATGCAAATTTGGACTACACTGGTCAGTCTGTATCCTGTTGATTCACTGAAAAGAATCAGTTCATAAGAATCGTTTACTTGTGAATCACAGGTTGCACTATTTGTTACTGTGTGCAGCCTGTAATGTTATGTGATGATTTTATTGCCGATATTCACAACACCTTTAATTTCACACTCAGTTCTCAGGCAAACGTTGGTGACACTGCACTGCTAAAAAAACACTTTTATAGCTTAGATTTTTTCATTTTGTTTCCAGCAAAAATATTTATGTTATTAAATAAAGAAGGATTTTCTAGACAAGTAAAAATTTTAACTTGAAAAGTATTGATTTACTCGAAAACATGAAAAAAATCTAAGCTAGAAAAGCTTTTTTTTGAAGTGTGACTGGTGTCATAGCTGTAGATTTAGATTTAGCTGAAGTATTTAGTAGCACATGCGACTATAGCTATAAGCTCTGCACAGTATAAAAGATTGAGTTTGAAATGTTATCGATATTGAGATTAAATTTTGAGATCAAATATGGAGCCCTTAAGGGAACAAGGGGGTAAAAATTACGTAAAAGGAAAGTATATTTCAAAGCTTTTGCAAAACATTTGCAAAACATTTTTCCTTCCACTGCCTGTGAATGTCACACAAAGGTTTTCCAATCATGTAAAAGCATTACATTTTTTTTATTTTTCATCCCATCATTTTTTTTTTACCATTTTCTTGGCCCTTTATGGGCTTAGTTGCAATTATTCTGAAAACTGATATATTTTCTATCCAGTCCTATCTATAAAATCTGACTACTGCCTTTTAAATATATCAAAGGAACACATTTTAAGCAATGAAGGAGAAAAAAGAGGCCGGAGAATTTTTCTTTTTTATACAGCAGCACCCCACAGAGACTTGCCCCTCAACTTAATAACTCTTAACACTTTGAGAACCTGCTTTATGTAAAGCTTTCCTAATTTAATCTGCCACCTTCCATCATGACCTCAACACTACCATTTATTTGGTGTTTCGAGTGCAGAGCTAATCGGCTTTGCCTCTCAGACAGATGATTGGCTGGGTACACAGAAATGTTAAAGTGGCTGGTGTTTGAAATGTGCTGAACTTCCTCCATGAGCTCATCTCATGGCCAGCATGTGGCAATGTTAATATCCTCTTGATCTACCCTGAATCATACATCATCAATTTGCCATGCCTCTGTGCGACAACGGAAAAGATGCATCTGTAATTTGCTCTGAAATGAATACTCGATCTTGCGGTCCCTCTATTTTCAAAACATTGAAACTGGCACACTTGCAGCATTAATTCGTCTTTATTTGCCTGCCAATAGTGAAGTCAGACTGGTGCCTTTCATTAAGTTGTTTGCACTCACATCAAACGCATTTAAAATAAGCGTGTTACCTTTGCAGATGCCTTACACCTTTATGTGAATGAATGAAACAGATAGGGTTTTTCCATGAGGTTTCTTATTGAGCTGAGGTACAAGCTGTTTTAAATCTCCCTTGGTGCTTAAAAATATAGGGAACTGCATGTATTTTGACAATGAATCTTGATGAAGATGTTGTTTATGTAAACATGAGAAAGCGATTTTACTGACATTTGAATTAAAGTAAAACAACAATTTTGAATTCCTTCTCCCTTTCTGGTTTTTGCATAAAAAATAGCCTGCCTGTCAGTAAAGTATGATTAATGAAGGTAATTAATGATGGCCGGTCTTTGTTTCTCTGCTTTTTCTGAAGATGTTTAGATAACATGAATTAGTTTGGACATTTCTAGGTCAAGAGATTTGTTCAAATGGCAAAACTGTTGTGATATGTGCAGACTTTTGCTTGAAATAACCTTAGACCTACGGGACAAATATGCAGATGAGTAAGCCAATGTAATTAAAGCACGCAATGGCCACAGAGCGTGATTAGTGAGAGCTCAACCATTGTTGTGACAATTCAGTTCCTCTCGCTCTACGGGTTTCTGCGAAACAAGCTGTTGTTTTTGGCCACAGCATCGGTATCTGTTAGATGAACCGATAGCAGAACATGTGTGAAAGACATTTGCTAATATCTGCCAATTTTAAGACAACTGATTTGTTTTTGAATAAATGTTCAACTTAGAGGAGCTTATGGGATAGTGAGAAAAAAAAAAAACCAAGAATAAAAGAAACCAAAATGAGGATATTTTGAAAAAAGGGTTTCTTGTCCATGCACTGAAAGTAAACGGGGTTCAATTGGACCAAAATAATAATCAAATTAAAGTCATCGATTCATGAGAAACCAATGTAAAGTGACATTTCTCCAAAACTGATTTGATTAAGAAACAAACTCATCTACATCTTGGTGTAAGTAAATTTACAACAAATTTTAATTTCGGGTGAATTATTCCTTTAAGAAATTGTCTCTGTTGTGTTCTTTCGAGGAAAACTTGTTAACATTCTCACACCAAGCGTTAATTAGTTTGCTCATCATCCAAATATTGAGGTCACTAAAAAACGAAACGGGGCAGCCAACATTACATCACTTTATTGTCGTTTATGTAATTACTTCATCTTTTATGCGGTCAATGCAGATGATATAGTAGTTCATAAACTTTAAACTTTGCTCCCAATTTCCATAAAAGATTTTTTACTGCATCACGGGTCCATCCCGCCACATATGGCAGGCTTGTGTTTCAAAAATTATAAAAACATGGAAAATGGAAAATATTTTCTTATCCACCATCTTGGCCTCTGCAAATTTCTTCCAAAACAGGACGAAAGCGATATTTTAAGAGATGATTATAATTAATGAACTTTGCAGGTAGTCATTTTGGGTCTTGAGAGGAAATGCACTGATCAGATGGCTGCATACTGATGTTCAAAAAAAGAGCACTAGACCGTTCTAGTCCAGTGACCCATTAGTCTTCCACACTCAACTAGAATGACAACAGCAGACAGGATCATTTCAAAAACATACTCGCGTGATAAAAGAGTTCTCATCGCTCTTTCTGCATACATTTGACCTACAAGAATATTTCTAGGCTAGTTTCCCAGTTTTGTTGGACTACGTGGATGTGGATTATTGGAAACGGTTTTGCTTCAGTAGTTTGGCTTTGCACTCAGTTGCACAGTCAAACGGATACACAGGAGATAAAGGTAAAAGCGTCAAACTTTCCATTTCTGCTACTGAGCATCTTCACAAACAGGATCATGTGACCCTGAAGACTGGCGTAATGCTGAGAATTCAGCTTTTCAGCCATAAGAAGATGACATTTATGACATTTTAAAGCATATCTAAATAAAGAAAAGTGTTTTTTTTAAATTGCACTAATATTTCACAGTATTAATGTTTTTAGTCTATCAAATAAATAGAGCATAACAGATTTCTTTCAAAAACATAAAAAAAACTAATCTTACTCACAAAAATCTTACCCAAATGCTAAAACCAAGTAGTGAGTACCCTAATTGTACCCATTATTATTTATGTATGTTGTTATTATGTTATTATGTATTATGTATGTTATGTATATTTTTGTACACAGAAAAATTTAAGTGTTTTCTATGTTTAAATTGTAAGTGTACTCTGAATTGTAAGTCGCTTTAGATAAAAGCGTCTGCAAAATGACTAAATGTAGAAGTAATAGAAGAAAAAGAAGATATTTCTGGCCTGTCCTGTTCATAAATTTCAGCTACTGTATTTCTTGCATTTTATCACTTTATTTATATATTTCTGTCATTACAGTTCTTTTTCATAATGATGAATAGGGCAATAAGAGTAATGTCTTAAAATGCATTTTTATGAACAATAAATGCAAGATGCCTTAAATTCAAATAATCCCTAATCCTAAAATGTTAGCAGATTTATGGCTTTTGTTAGCTTCACTTCAGAAAACCTCCAATTCAAAAATCATGAGAACTTCTCATACCATAATACTGAATTGGCGTTGACTGAATTGGACAATTGTTCTGTGCTTTTATGTCTTATTATTGAAAAAAAGAAAGGAGAGCACAGAATCTGTTAATATGAGGTAAATGGACCATGACACAGTGTTGTTCAAAACAGTAAAGAACATTGAGGTCCTGCAATATCTCAAGTGTTATATTTTATTACCTAGATGCTTAGTTTTTAATGATGCTTTCCAGAAACAGAGACTTAACAGCGTTCTTAGAAGCTTCCTCTGAGATCTGTCTCTTCTTTTCTCACTGTTTTGTGCCTGTCCCTGGAACAAGAACTGCATCTGATATCTCCTCGGGAGACACAATGCTCAGCTTCCTCCACGTGAAAATTACGGCAGAAGCATTAGGTTCACAATGCTGTCTGTGTGATTGGGTTTGCAGTGTACCGTGAGCACAGCTGGATCTGTTTATAGGCCTACTAAATAACGGTAACACGACATCCAAGCTTTAGAGAGCATCATTCATGTGCATCAAGCACAAAGATGACATATTTCATGATGTTCTCCAGTCTCTAAAAATTCTCCACTTTCATAAACCACATGAAAGATAACAGAATCGGTTTCAAATACTTCACATGCACGTCTTCGTGTCTGTTCGCAAAAAAGATGCTGTTTTTCCCCTGTTGCTATGCGGCCCGATCATTAGATTTAACACAGCACTTCCCCTTAATTATCCCCTAATTGCACAGTTGTGTCAGCTGCGCACACACGAAAACACGCTCACGCTCGCGTATCTTTACCACATCAGCCTGCAAAATGCTCTGCAGCATCTGAAAGCAGTGAAATGTGGGCAGTTTTTCAGAGACAAGTATTACTGGAGGACAGAATGCCGCCTTAATTCTACCAAGCACTGTTTTCCCCTGAATGCTCCAAAGAGAGCCCAGAGGATCAGCAGATGGAAGACAGAAAAACACTACCAAAATTGGACATGTTTAGCTCATTTGGAATGGTTTAAAGGAGTCTATGCTTCCATTTGCATTATTAAAGCACAAATATAAATTATGTTTACATGGAATTAAGAATAAATTCATTAAAGATGCACTTAGTGTTTTTTATGTTATACTGGCAACTTACACTTAGCAGCATGGATTGCTTACATATATATATATATATATATATATATATATATATATATATATATATATATATATATATATATATATATAATTTTATCAATCAGTCTACTTTATTTTTCTTTTTTTATATAATGTTTGTTCCACAGTTTGAAGCATGTTTGTGAGCAATTTAAAAAGATGCAAAATAAAATCAAATAGATACAAATAAAGTATGCTATGATTTTTAGTGTGCAGAAATCTTTACGTTTATGTATTAATGACATATGTATCACATTAAATGTATCATTTTTTATGTTAAAATGCATTATGTATTTAAAATACATTACTCTCAAGTCTAACAATATTCAGTTTAAACCTTTAGTAGGATGCTGAAATCTTTATACAGTAAGTTACATTTCTAGAGTCATTCAATTTTTGTATATAATTTTATTGACAGAAGTTATTTCATCACATACATGGAAATGCATATGCGTGATCAAAATATCAAAAACAGCTAATAGAAAACAAATATGATACCTAGAAATGTGATTAGCAGCAAGCCATATACTGTAGATGAATCTTAAATTTAACATCTAATGAAGTGCTCTGTGTTGCGCGGTGACCTGAAAAATGAAAGTTGATATTTAAAGCATGTACACGTGAGGCGTAATATATATTCCTTTATCAGCTCATAAAAACTTGAAATTTATATTAATTCTTTCACTGGCATTTGGTGCTTTTTCCTATTGAATATACAAAAGAAGGTGCTGGTAGGATTGATACCACAAAAATTGCCGGTTCAAGGCCAAGTTAGGGTGATCTAGAAACTGGATAGTTGCTGAGATCATAATCCTGGTTTGTCACCGTTGTACATATCAGAACAAGAAAAGTCTCTGTGGCTGGGGTCACTGAGGACCAGTGTTAAAGAGATAACAACTTGACACTTCTGAATTGTTCAGGAATATTACATTACACTTCCTCTTGTCACATTCAGTTTTTGTGTAGATACTGTACAGTAATGGCCAATGACGAAGCCTTACCGACATGAATGCAGTTTGATAACATATGCAAAACATTATTTTAAACCTCATCTGTAAAAAAAAATGTCAATGTAAACAAATAAATAAGTATTTACAATTAGTCAGCAAGGGATACATTACAAAAGGAACGATAACTAATAACCAGAAAAAAAGACAAATAAGTTACAGTAGATAGTAGAAAAGGTCAGAATATAATACATCTCCCCTAAACATTGCAACAAACACGAAAAGCCACAAAAATGTTCTCCACACGAATGATGAGAAAGACATATAAAAGAATAAAGGATATGAAATGAAAAACGATAAACCCTTGGGTTCATATTCAAGATGGCAGGACTCAATGTAGCATTACAAAGATTATTTGTGCAACTTTTAACTGAGAATCTAAAGCAATGCTGACCAAATATTTATTTCCTTTCATACTTGTCCAGCAGGAGGTATATTCACCTCTTGAAGGCACCTCTGGTCTGTGGATTTGGCCTTTTTACAGGCCCTTATTGCAGAAAGTCTCATTTTTTCGTCTTTTACTAAAGCACTACACTGATCCGGTTTTGCTTTGATCAAAAAAGTCCATGACAGGAGATAACAGCACTCCAATCACACTCATTTATCTGCCAAACAAAAAATGAAAAATGAAACAGAAAAGAAAAGAAAAGAAAAAAAAGAACTGAAATTATCCTTATACTAGACAAAAAAGATCACAGGATATTTAAATGTTTTCATACAGTCATATTTGTTCACCTCTGCATTCATATTTGAGGTCAGAGAAGACGACAGCCTCCTGGGAGAAAACGAATAACCCGAGTCTTCCACCTGCAAAGGTCTTGTCATAAACCGGTCCTGAGTCTGCCATGATTTGCTTGCCTTCATACACAACAACTCTGGGAAAAAAACAAACAAGCAAACATATTTTCATTGTTTTACATGTCTTTTTATTAACATTTTCACAATACATATATATATATATATATATATATATATATATATATATATATATATATATATATATACAGTATATATATATATTTATTTATAATTGTTATAATTGGTATAATTTATATAAAATATACTAAAATGTAATTATATTTACAACATTATTGAAAGAATTTACATTTTTATATCAATTAATATAAATGGTATTTATATAAATGGTAATGAAGCCGCATATTATTTGTATTTATATTTATTAATTAATACAAAAATTATTATATTATATTTATTATATTAAAAACTCATGAAAAAAATGTGTGTCTTGGAATAGAAAAAGTTGCTGTCTACAACAAAATTTTGTCTTAATTGAGTCTTTTCCTAAATTAGGTCATATAGTTTTAATACAGTTTTTTTATACAGTGTCAAATACAATATAATAAGCATTTGTTATATTCATGATATTATTCATGAAATTATATATCTTTTATATTATATAAATTATATTAATATATATTACATATATATTACATTATATCACAAACATAAAAGTATAAGTAGTTAGTGTCTAAAGCAAGATGGAATCTATACCTAATGAATCCAGTCTTCGGTCTGTGGATGAGATGCCAGCGGTAGGCCGTATAGTCTTTCCAGCCGATATTCTTCGGGTCGTGCCACAGAGTGCGCACCTAAAAGATATTGGAAAGCCATCCATCATTTTAAGCACTAACGCAGACAGCACTGCTTTGAATCATGGGAATTTATTGGACAGTTTATTGTTAGTAATGGCACGAAAAGAGAAATCTGTCAGGACTAATAAAAGTGAAGGGAGAGTTTACCTGCTGCTTGGTGTTGCCTGTGTGCCATAATGCATTGCGTAGATTTTCCCCAGTGCCTGTGGTGGAGTTGACCACCTTGAGAGAGACGCCAGAGATGCCAAACGCCTTTGATGGCTTGTCTTCCCAGTACGTCTGCGTGATCTGTTTCCACATGACTACGTAAAAACGTCGGCTAGACTGGTATCCAAACACAAAACCTGCGTAATCATCGTCTCTGTCCGTATTCACGTAGAAGGTCCCGCTGAAATCCACAGCGCTGAACTCGTCAAAGCCTGTTATTGTGCAGAAAAACAATCCAGAATCAATGCTGGCACATTTTAGCTTTTCACGTATGGAAATGTTTGCATCACAGCTCACTTACCCACAGCAATTCCAGGGTCGGAGTTGGCAGTTTGCACAAGCTCTTTGCCCTGGTTTCGGACCACCCAGTTGGGATCAATCTGTGTGGTTCCCTTAGGGTCGAGGTGAACCATTTGAAACTTCCGGAAATCTGTGACGCTAATTGCACTGTTTTCTGGGCACGCGTCGAAGATATCCGGGACTTTGTCGTTGTCGAAATCATTCTCGCAGGCATCCCCACGGCCATCACCTGAGAAAAAATATAAGAACGTTAAACCAACTGCCGAGTGAGTGTCAAAAGCTAGACAAATAATTATAAACAAATCATTATGAGGTCATATAAAGTCGTTCGTCTCCATAAAACACTCCAAAGCCACTGACCTAGAAAATACAAATCTAAGCTTAAAAACATTCAATCATTTGATCGGCAAACTACTGGCATCACAGTGCAGTCTTAGCCAAGAGGTACTTCGCCCTTAGGAAAATTGGAAAACAATGGGTTTTCCCAAAGCTTTGGGATTGTCTCTTTAAGCCAACAAAACCTCAAAGATCTCCAATCTCCCCATCGACCGTGACAGCTTCAGCTAGCACTTGGAGTTCAGAGGGCCGCCGAAATGAACACCCTTCGGAATGCCAAGGCAAATTTCACCCCACTTAAATTTCAAATCCACTTTATAAAAGAGAACGCATGCAGTAAGCATGGCCTGACAACAGAGAACTTACTCAACCATTATACCATTTAGGCTTAAAGTCAAGCTGCGTATATCTGTGTCTAAAATACCTCATAAAACACAAATAGACGTGGAGCACTACCCCGGGATGCAACTCTTCGGCATTTCATGATGCCAGCAAGACATTTATGCATTTCTTATCTGCTTGCTTTTTATGCCTTGTCTTTGATTTTTTTTTTTATGGGACAGGTTCTTGGACGACCCTCATAGGAAATATGAACAACGTCCAAAACAACAGACTCTTGCATGACACAAAAATTGAATGCAGGATTGTGTATTAAGACAAACAGGTGTGAGGAGCCCAGAGGAAAATTCTTAGCGTTGTTTATCAGTTTTCTAGTTGTTCTGCAAAACAGTTGTCACGCAAAATGTCTTTAAATAGGCACATCATTATATCAAAACATTCCTTATTTTGGAGATGAATGATAAAGACCAGAAATTAGATATTGGTTCAAAACACAGTTATATTTTTGAATGCATAAAATAATTTACTAATGTTTTTCTAAAATATTTATAATGTAATTAGTTTTATAATAAACCAGGACCTACAATAATTATGCAATGTTATTGTCAATGGTGAAAATACCTTGGTATTTGGTATTAGTGTATTATGCATCTCTAAAAAACTGTTAACATAATAGTTCTTAGTTACTCTTAATTTCAAAATGTATTACAAATTACTGAAATCAAAATTATTATCTGTTAATATTTTTTAATTGAACCTGAGCTAACAAAAAACTGTATTTTAACAATATTACAGATGAACAAATACTGAAATAAATGAACTAATGAATTAACAAAAATGTATTAATAAGACCTTATAGTTAAGTCCAACTGAAATACAAATACATTGAGCTTAACTATCCAATTTCATATAGTGGGAGAAAAATATGAATGATACATTTTTTCAATACTATAAATGGAGACTATTAATGTAGTACATATAACATTGTTTTTACCATCAGAGTCTGTTTGGTCCTTGTTGGAAACTAGTCTGCAGTTATCCCGGTCATCAGGAATGCCATCATTATCATCATCATGATCACAAGCGTCTCCTTTCCCGTCTCCGTCGTGGTCGGCTTGGTTAGCATTAGGTATGTACGGGCAGTTATCCATGTTATTCTGATGGCCATCTTCATCTATGTCCTGGTTGTCATCACACTGGTCTCCAATTAGATCATTATCTGCATCCGTCTGCAAAAAGAAAATGGTACATTCTTTAAAAAAAAAAAATGCTAAAGATTTTCAATCTGTAAAAACACTTCATCTTTCTTCAGACCTGTTGCGGGTTGTGGACTAAGGGGCAGTTGTCACACTGGTCTCCAACACCATCTAAATCGGTGTCTTTCTGGTCTGTGTTGTAAATGAGAGGGCAGTTGTCTCGCTCGTTTAGAATCTCTAAGAGCAGAAATAAAAAAAGGACACGTGAGTTACATCTGTTGTGATCCAAAATGACTCGTATGTATTATCAAGTTTTTTGTACCATCTCCATCCATATCAATAGAACAGGCGTCTCCTTCCCCATTGTTGTCAGTGTCGGTCTGAGCAGGGTTGTGTTCATACGGGCAGTTATCACAACGGTCTCCAACATCATCCTTGTCGTAGTCATACTGTCTTGGGTTATACATTAGCGGGCAGTTGTCCTGGAATAAATATATCATATACATTTGTCTACTTGAATAGCATACACTCTTACAGTATGTATCAGTAGCATAAAGAAAAACAAATCCATAAACTTCAAATCTGCCTTACCCTTTCATCCACAATTTCATCGTTATCATCATCTTTGTCACAGGCGTCTCCTTGTCCATCATTGTCAAAGTCCTCCTGACCAGAGTTGGGCAGAGTTGGGCAGTTGTCCTGCAGAAATTGCAAAAGAAAAAAAAAAAGTTAAACACAGGCCTGTTTGAGAGTGAGAGCATAAGCAGTGCATATAGATCTCTTGTGAGTAAGTCAGTGGCAAAAACTAAAGATTACTTAAATGCAACTTAATAATGTATATTAGAGAAAACATCTGTTGCAACCTGCACATTGTTCTCAGTGGAAAATTTAATAGAAAATAGAAATTGCATGTGGTGCATGTAGCAACACATCTGTGGATAATATTAAATTAAGCCACCACAACAAATGCAATGAATAACAAAATAACTGTGTTTTTTGTTTTACAATATCTATTAACATTCTCATCACACAACCCTGGCAATAAGTATCATGGTTTTAACAAAACATTTTACAAACATTCATAATAATATGAAATGTCTCTTGTGCACCAAATCAAAATATTGCAATGATTTCTGAAAGATCATGTGACTGGAGAAATAGCCTCTGAAAATTCAGCTTTGCCATCACAGGAATAAATTATCTTTTAAAATGAAGAAATAAAGCTATTTGATAGCGTAAAAAAAAATATTTTCCCCATGATATTACTTTTCCTTAAGAAATCAATGCAGTATGAGCATAAGAGACTTCTTATAAAAACGTTTAATTGATTGTATACATTCTTAATTATTATAATAACTACGATTTTTTTGTGAAATAATTCTGGAAGTAAGTATTTTAGTTAATTTTGAGCCCGGGCTGTCAGACTACTGCTTCGCTTATGTGTGCAGTGTAAAACAAGGCCTCATTCCAGAAACCTGACATTAATAGTTATTCATATCAAATGAAACGCAACAAATCACCCACATACAATACTACGAATTTCATGCTTCTTCTGCTATGATATCTCAATTCTTCATTGTGTGCATTACCAATATTTTCCTTAATTTATTATGTGGACATATTTTATCCTTTATAGCTTTCTCGCTTGGCTCTCATTGCTTCCCAGGCTTCAGATCCATGATGTCTTGCAGATTCTGGTCCTGGTTTTTCTCCACGGTGTATCATGACATAATCAAGCAATTATCCATCACAGGAGAAGAATGATGTAATTATTACTTTTGCTCTCCCTCCCTTTGGCTAAACACCTCACCACAAAGCCATTTAAGGGATATAAAATATACGATTCCAAAAGGAACGATAGACAGTAAACACTGGCCCAAATCAAAACATTCCTCCAATTCATGGTCACTGGGCCCCCTGCCTGACTTGATGCCATTGTCCTATGGGGTTTATTAAGGTGAAACAAAATTTCTTTCCATTTTATATTGCTTAGAAAAACTAGCAAAGCAGCCTTTAGGTAAACCTTAAGGTCTGGACTGCATTAAATTGGACCAATGCAGAGATGTCTTTACTCTCAGCATTTTGTCTTCAGTATATCCAAATGTTCTATGGATTTTTTGCATTAAATTGACAAAATGGCACCAAATGGAGAGAACGACTCTGTTTAATGTAGTTATGTAGTACCTTTTTACAATGGTAGGTGGCATTTGCTCCACACACAAGATCCTGATTAGGCCATCCATCCAGATCAAAGTCCTCTCCACAGATGATGCCGTCTCCAGCATAACCGATACGGCACTCGCACTTGTACATTGGGTCAGTAAAGTGACTGAGGAAGATGCATTCAGCATACTTGTGGCAACTGTGGCTGCTGTCTTTGCAGGGGTTGTAGGGTTCACACACCTATTCATAAGGAAAAAAGCAACAGATGCTAAAACTTTGTTTATTTAAACACACATGACCCAGAACTTTGAGAACTTGTTGAGGGTATCTCTGCCAGGAGGCTCATCGTAAGTTAGAGGCTCGGTAAGTGGTATGCAGGGTGATGTATATATGACTGACCTGTTTGTTGGTTTTAGCTGACTCCACTCCCATGCCGTAGGGCTGAGTCCCTTTGTAGCGCGGGGGGCAGGGGAGACAGTGGAATCCGGGGTCTGTATTCACACATTGCTGTAGGCCACCCACCTTATGACACAGATCTGATACCATGTCGCACTGCACACAACAGAATGCAAATTGAGAGAAAGAGAAGAGCTGGAGGTCCTTGACTATGTAAAATTTATCGACGTGGTGCCATGGCATTGTTATGTGGTTCCTAGGGTGTTCTGGGTAGTTGCTAGATTATTGTTAGGTTGCTATGTTAAAATAACTTGCCCCTAGTCTCCATGATATTCTAGTCTCTAGATATGACTTTGGTTAGGTCTTCAGTGTAATATATGTAATATATTATTTGTTTTCAAATTTTATTGTAGTTTAGAAAAGTCATGTAGATATCTAGAAAAGCCAATTCACAATTCACCAATTTAAAGGGATAATTCACACAAAAATAAAAATTCTGTCATTAATTACTTACCCTCATGTCATTCCAAACCTTTAAGACCTTCATTCATTTTCGGAACACAAATTCAGATATATATGATGAAATCTGAGATCTTTCTGACTCTCTGTAGACAGCAAAAGTACTACTATGTTCAAGGCCCAGAAAGGTAAAAAGGACATGGTTAAAATAGTCCATGTGAGATCAATGGTTCAGTCTTACGTGCATCCAAGACTGGCGCGAAAGAGAAGAAATTGTTAAATAAAATTATTATTTTTGCTTATAAATTATTGCTTATATGCTTCATAAAATCACGCTTGAACCACTGATGTCACATGGACTATGTTAATACAGACATTACTACTTTTCTGGGCCCTGAATGGGTCAGTTACACTGTCATCTATACAGGGTCAGAAAGCAAAGAGATAAGAAAAGATGAATGTCTTATGAGTAATTAATGACATAATTGTAATTTTTGGATGAACTGTACCTTTAACTATACCTGCACAAACATGTAGAACAAGTGCAGTCATATTTACCATTGCTTAATAATTTTCTCATTGCGATTGTATGATTTACCATCATGTCAGTTGGTTATGCAAATTCACTGCACTGACCAACAGACAGCTGTTTGTTTTGAAAGTGACTTCTGTGTGAGCTGTGCTTCATATATCACTGAGCTACTGATAATATATAATGGGCCTTTTTGCAAATTTCACTGACGTCACTCCACCTCAGCATCCTAACACTTAAAGTAATAAGTTTGTTCCAAAGTATTTTGATGTAATTAGTCTAATGTAATTTTGCTCACCTCATTGACATCTTCACAGGAAGTTCCATTGCCACGATAACCATTCGGGCAGGGTCCACATTCCCAGGATCCATCAGTAACTGTAATACACTCAACTCCGGAGAAGCAAGGGTTTGAAAGACAGCCATCTGTCAAATGAACACAGCACTGTTTTTAGTATAAAACATCACATATTATTCTTTCTCACTAATTAAAAAATTGAAAGAGAAAAGCGCTGTAAAAGGGCATACATGCAATGTATTTTGTTCATATGTTTGTTTTTCTTACCAATAGGACACTCCTGTCGGTTGCATACTTCATTTTCAATGGAGTCTCCAAGACATTTCCTTCCTCCATGCTGTGGTTCAGGGCTGTTACATTCCCTAACACGGCTCTTCAGACCCCCTCCACATGTAGCCGAACACATTGCCCAGGGAGACCAAGGACCCCAGCCACCATCAACTAAACGACATAAAATGGGTTACTTTTCTATTTATTAGATATAACACCATAAAATTTAGTATTCACAAATCTGCTCATAGAGTGACTCAGTGCCCCCAGAGGGCATTTACAGCATCTGTTTTGTGACCTAATAATAATAATGTTTATAAATGAACATACTATTCTGTGCTCTTTAATGTGACAAAGTCCATCTGCTTGTTATTCTGTTTTTGTTTTTTATTAAACTGGTTGTTATTTAGTTTTATTGTGCCATTGTTCAGCTTATGCAATTTTAGGAAAACCAAACACAGATATTCTAGTGCAGACTTCAAAGAACTGATACCAATGTAGTGAAACTAACTAAAAATGCTAAAGAGCATTTTTGATTAGGAATTAATTTAATTTTGGACCAAATGTTGTGTTATGTAATGCCTCTAATATATCGCAGTCTGTGTGCTTGCACATTCCTGGCTAATGTGGAAATAACACATAAATGCCCCCAAAAAATCTTCTAGCACTGCTCCTCAGAAACTAAAAGTTAGCCCACATCCTAAACATTCAATAGCCTCTGACCGAAAAAAAATTCAGGGTGTTCCCAGTCATCTGCCGTGTCTCCGATGTGAATCTCATTCATCATTTCATAAGCATCTTTGCCATAATCCTCTGATTGAACAAATTGCCCAAATTTATGTACCCTCCCTGTTCTAACGATAATATAAGCCCTGGAAAGAATTACATCATCCTCTCAGTGTTTTCCAGTTAAGATCTGAACAGCAGGGTGGATGAGATGGTTTCTATATGAGCATGTGTGTGGCTGGGCTCAATTTGGGGTTGAGCTTTAAATTTTGTAGGGCTGTCAAAGTTAATGTTTAACAGCATAAATTATTTTTAAATGCAGCTAACACGCATATTTAACACTGATGATTAAATATGCAGTACTCACTCGGACAGGGATCCGCATGACAGCTTTGTGTCTCTCGTCCGTCACCTTCACAGTCTTTTCCACCTCTTTGTGGAACAGGAGCATTGCAGTGACGGATTCGTGTGATCAGACCCTCTCCACACGTCACTGAGCAGGACGACCACGGAGACCATAAGCTCCACCCACCATCTTGACGAACTACAAAAAACAGTGTTACTGTAAGTGTACTAAAGGTGACTCATTTCCAACTATCACACATGCAGTGGTTGTATTACCTCTGCGGTCACATTTTCCCAAACTGCACTTGCGCGTCTGAATCGAGGGTCCAGAACATGTATTGCTTGTGTCGTCACAAGAGCGGCCCCTCTGTTGAGTGCCACTTCCACATGTGACTGTGCATTGAGTCCATTCTGACCATGGGGACCAGCCATCTTCACTGTCCATTGCTAGACAAATACAGATGCCATATCATAAGGAAATGTGCAAATACATTTTGTTGCCTGTATTTAGGTCTGTATAAATTTGTGGGAGGTGGGAGTTCTCTCTAAACAAAAGAATAATTTGGTTGTTATTTATTACTTTATGTTTGTGCTTCCACTTACGAAGGCAAACTGGACAGCATTCGCCATCGATGAAGGATGGATTGGCACATGCCACTGGAGGACAAGTGATCTGACGACAAACCACTTTTCCTTCTTGGCAGGTACATTTAGTACAGCTATCCACAATCCAGTCCTCTTTGTCCTCAAACATACGGCCATCTTGCCAACACATAGTCTGCTCCGAAAGACTCTGCATCTTATTTAGTGCCTCCTTCATCGCCGTGTTCTCTTCTGTCTAAAAAGTCAGTTTGAAATGAAATGAATCACACAGTTGTTCATCTTCATGCTGCAATGAGACCTCATTCAGTCTTTCCACACATTCAAACATAACCAGAAGTCAAAATAACTATAAATTTTCATGCATTGAAGATTTTAGATGTTTTCCAACAGAAAACGTCTGACACTGTGATTTACTGAGCTCACATTCCTGCCACAGATATGTGGGCAGATACCAAATTATGGTCCAACTATCCCATTCATGTGCCCACAAACATAACTGCCTTAACATTTTTTAAACATCTGACAAAATCAGTTAACATCAGCAATATGGTATGCTCTGTCTGTTTGTGAGATCTAAGAGGCTCTTTTCTAAATTGTAGAAGTTATACAGTGGGTTATACTAGTCTTGTTAAGGCCTCATAAAGTGTAGAATAACATGGGTAACATTTAAATCTGTCAAAGCAACACAGCAGGACTTACCACTTTCTGCAGACCATCTATGAGGTTGCTAACAACAACTCTGAGACCTTTGAGCTCCTGGAAGAGGTTGGCCAGTTCTTCACAGGAACGTTCACACATCAATTCTGAAGAGCTGGTTGCTGGAACATCGGTATTCTGGCCAATAACATTAGTGGCAATTGAAGACGGAACCTCCACCACCTCTGCACTCTCACTGACTACATTCGCCTCCTCTGAGGAAAGAGAGAAGAAAATCTAATTAGATCTAGACTTCTATAATTAACACATGAATTCTGATAGGTTGGTTTAAAAGCCGTGGCAGTTACATTTGTGAGACACTTGCAATAAAAATAAGGTGTTCGTAGTGAAAACCATTGGTATCCCATGGGTGACCATAACCCTACAAACAATTCTTGGTTTCCAGAACGTTCTGGGACGTTAGATTTTGGTTCTCAGAATGTTCTGTGAATATTAAGATTTTGGTTCCCAGAAAACAATTTTTTATGGTTAGTTTTTGGTTAGCCAGGAAAGTTTTCTTTGTGGAAACAGAATGTTAGTTTCTGGTTTGTAGAATTTTATTCTAACATTAGAATAACATTACTCTAATGTTCTCCTAACGTTATTCTAAACTTGCTCCAATATGTCAAACATTACTGGGAACGTTATTTTATGCTTACAAAAAAACAGCCTAAAAGAACATTCCCCCAATGTTATTTTTTTAAATAACCAAAAACTAACATTAGGGGAATGTTATGTGTTTGTTGGAAAGCTACTTCTTTCACAAATCTTAACATCACAAACCTTTGAAATAGTGTATACTATAATATCCTATCCATAACAGAAAATTCAAGCAAAAAGAAAGCATAAAAAACTACATTTGTCACTGGTGTTTTGATAGACACAATGTTTATACTTTTCAGAGGAATCTCAAACTACAAATGGGTTGCTTATTTGGGCAAGGTGGGATAAGAAAAAGTTGGAAAATAATGTTGGAAAAATTATACCCTCCATCTAAAGATGGAGAATGCAGACATTGGGTATCTCACAGCATGACAACTAAACCTGTTTGCAATAAAGCCTCTTTATACACGACACTCAGGCGCTTGAAGATTGCAATAGGAAGCCAAATTAAAACGTTTCATTGGCTCCTGTGATATAACACACATGTTACCGCGAGCAAACTATTTCTAGGCACAGAGACCTATCTCAGCAATTCTTGGTTGCTGCCTTTAGAAGCAAATGTTTTGAAGTTATTTTTAAGTAGTTCAGAAGGAGTAGTATAGTATCTGGGAGGGGCAGAACTGCGAGTTACCCCAATAAACTATTATTAAAAGTCTAACATAAAAAGCACATAGTATTTAGATTAGACAGCTGTAAATATCTTTACTTGATTCATTTGTGATTGATAACAAAGAGAGATTCTGAGGACAGCATCAAATATACCTTCATAATTTCTGTATTTGACATGTAGATTACCATCATGTGTAAAGACTTATTCCAACAGTTATTAGTTGAACATACTCTAGACACTCAAAACACTTCTGAAGCATAATAGTATTTTGGTTTGAACTCCCTGTGACGCCAGGGCTTTTTTTCTAGATCTGTAGAACTCATTTAATCCTCAAGTGACTATAAGTGTGCTTCTGTGTGTGTGCACGCGAGTGTGTGTTCTTATTGCATTCATGTTTAACTTAACTACCCTTCCTCCTTTCTTGGCCATATGACCTACTGACCCATCTAGGTGAACCCACATATGGTCCCTTTGCCCCTAACAAGGACAATTTGGTTAAAAATTGGCTGAAAATGAGCTAGTTCTAATATTTGTACAATTACAACAACATACCAATATTAAAATTAAGTCATGAGGGCTGATGTGCATTGAAAAAAACTTACAAAATCAGAACAGATTGATGGATGGCCTACTTAAACAAATACAGGCTTGTAGTACACGAACATTATGGCAATTCTAAGCTAATCATTTCTTCAGTCACAGTGGTTACTGCTAATCTGAGTGAGCGTGCACAGGTCTCCACAAGCGTGAGCCCCTCTAAGCATGTTTATTTAGAAAGCTAAGTGTCAAGTGCCAAAAACCTTCCCCTGAGCGAAGGATGTCAAAAGCCTGCAGTTTTAAAAACCCATTCTTTTCACAGCCACCATTCGGCTGACATTGAAGAAAACCAAAACACAAAATATTCCAACAAAATGGACTTCATTAGAGAACGAATCCCTTCCTGAGTTACATATTCCGTACAGCAGTTCCAATTAAACAGGAACTTCATCTTGATCCCACAAATATTTTTTGGCTGGCTAAAAGTGTTAAAAGAATGTTAAGACTCACAAGCCCCTCCTACCTGGGTTTCCAAGATCACATCCCCTGCTCTCCAGAATGTCCTCAAGTGGGGTGTCAAAGATAAAACGTACATTCTGCAGCAAGCCCTGAAAGAAACAACAGCTGCTGTCAGGCTTACTTTGCCAATTTTCAACCGTTCACATATATCTCCCATGACTGGGAAGTTGGGTTGGATTTACAGAACACTAGAGGATCAGCTGTAATTTATTACTCAGTTTCCAGCAACTTGCTTGGCATGCACTGCAACTACTAATGCCGACTAAATTGCCTTACTAAGAGCAAAAATGTATTAGTTATATTTCTTGATATCCTGTAGCTTATGTCCTAATGCATTCAACTGGCATGCAATTTACTTTTCTATATAATTTATGGTCAAACATACCCTAAAGTGGCTTTCTCGTGTGGCGCCTTTGGCCACATACATATGGCCACCTGTGGCACTCAGGTGTTCATAGAAAGGTTCGTCAAGAATAAAGCTATCAATGAGTCCACAGCCGATGTACAAAGTTGCTGTCTCTCCATGCACGTAAAGCGTTACATTCTTCCACTGTGAATCCGAGAGGTCTACATCCTCAAAAGAGATCACATTGCGTGAGCCATCAGCCCACCAGTACACCAAATCTAAAGTGTTGGTTCTTCCATCCGAAACAACTTCGAACTGCCTGCGCTCTCCAGGGCCTTCCAGTGCAAGAATGGTGCCGCGGGATGTGCGATCCTGGCGCAGTGTGGCTGTCAGGATGAAGCCTTCATTGTTTTGTATCTGCAAAAGAAGTGTTTGTAGCGCCTTGGAGCTGACTGAGGGGAGCTGGTCAAAACGGATGAAGCGATATGCTGGAGCATCATTGTCCAGACCCTTGAAAAGCTTCACACCAATGGTCTTACGTGTGATCCCACTGGTTTCAAACAGGTCAAAAACTGTCTCATCTTCCAGTTGTACATCTACAAATGGGTACATGTTTTATGTTATTTGTTTATTCTATATTCACTTTGTCACTACATATAACATTTAAATCCTTGTAATTAAGTATATGTTTATTGAGCTACATGAAGTTATTAAATATGGTGTAACACTGAATTAGTTATAGCACTATATAAACCTAGTACACAAAAAAAATAATAGATGTAGTCTATATGACTCATATGATACAGGCTTGACAAGGTGGTAGACACAAATACAAAGTAATACAAATTATTTACATACAGAATATCAGGAAAAGAAAAGAAAATACAGCATTACCTTGAGATTTTATGAAGGTGAACAGAAGCAAAAGGGCCAACATTCTGAGACATCTTCGCAGAATCATTCTTCTATGGACAACAATGGCAACCAAATGTTAATTTTTAATGTTAATTCAATTTTCTACCCTACAGTAGCTCTGCTCTGCTGAAAACCAAGAAATCCTCATCTAGCATTAAAAATACATTATGGACATGCCCAAATCCACTGAATTCACCAGGCACTGGCATTCACAATTAAAAAAAAACTGCTCCAATGCTTGTGAACAAGTTTGTATAAAATATATGCTGTAGCATGTGTATTAAAAATGTACAATATTCTTTAGCACAAGTATACAAACAAAAACATCAAAGGTACTGGAACTTTTGTGAAAGTGCGAATAGCTTACAATTACTTTTAAAAGAAATTTCCGTCAGGGCACAAGCCTTTTCGATTTCAGAAGCGCAATCAAAACTATCTTTGACGTACATAAAAACGATTTTGTGATTACACCTGTCATATGTACATGCAATAAAGTATTTTAGTGGCGTATGCTACTGAACTATAGGCTATCAATCGGCGTAGAGTTGCTATGGTTACCTCTTTACGCGCCTGCAACGCGGGAGTCTACATGGCACACTCTGACCAAAATGTCGTTTTTGAAGTTGTACAAAAACTACTGCTACGTAAACGCATATATAGTCTGTGTAAAAAGATTACACACTTTTAAGAACCCACGCCATATTCGTTATTGCCTCTCATAAACCAACAACAATAGAAAAGTGACAAGCACCTCACTTACCCGAACCAAAGGTGAACTCCGTGAAATATAGTAAAAAATAACTAAGACAACAATATATGTACAAGACTAAAATAACTATCCGCTCGAATCCTCAGTCAGTTCCACAGTGGTAACCCCTGGATAATGATCAAAAATTCATTGCGTAAAACCTGGAGATGCCACGGCTACCCAAGCGCAAAGTTTAAAATTCGCGCACGAAACGAGTTACACAGTTCACAGAGGAAGACATTCAATCACGAGGTGTTACTGCACGGTGTCTTTATGTTCCAAAGCTGATACGTGATAAATCCAGATGATGCCGGACTCACAGACTCCCTCCTCATAACTGATCTCTCTTGAATTTTATCACGAGGGGCGCAGATTTGGTTTCAAAAGGGGAGGGTTTGGGGTGCCGGAGGAGGGTTGCGCTGGACTGAAGAGGTGCGGGTTGTTGCTGTGACAGCACGTCATGACAGTTTTCATTAGCTAATGCAGTACTGATTCGCGCCTGGGGCTGTTGGGGTAAGGGTGAAGACCTAAATGTGAGCATAGGTATGTGAGAAGGTCAAGATTGAAGTCAGGTTTATAGCAAAAAGCTATAGATAATAACTGTCGTTGGACAAATGCCAGATCACACTTCATGCTAAAAAACAAAACAAAAAACCTGTTAGTGAAAGTGTACATATGTACAGTCCAATTAGCTATATATTAATCAATACATAAATATATCAATATAACATAAACCTATAATGTCCACCCTGTAATTTATAGTCCAATATCAAATACCAAATACAGTATGTCCCATAAAGATAGATAGATAGATAGATAGATAGATAGATAGATAGATAGATAGATAGATAGATAGATAGATAGATAGATAGATAGATAGACAATGAACACCTCACAGCACAACGTGGCATTTACCATTTAAGATATATGACTTTAATTTGACCTGTTCTCTCAAGAGCTTTACATTCCTTTGAAAATATGCTCCATCCCTTTCTGAAAACACAAGGGAAGACATTCCATCATTTTTTTTGTAGAGTGGGAACAACTTACGAAGGCACACGAAGTGGAGATATACTACAGCAGATGAGACAAATGATGTACATGTTTACAGCATGACCTAGGTGAAGCAAATCAGAGAGCTTTAGCAAAACCTGGCCCCAGCAGAGGGTTAAAAGCATGACCTCATTGTATATTCACTACTTTATGCTGGAAATTGCATTATGCATACGTCCAAAATGAGAAAGTATCCCCATGAGTGCCGCCCTCTTTTAAGAGCCTGATTAGAGTGAGCAAAATAATAATTCTTCCTTCCTTTGACTGCGTCCATGGAGTCTAAATTACAGTTCCAGGTTTTTCAAACGAATTTGATGTTGTTTCGCCAAGATGTGTATTTTATAATCAGCTCTTGAGAAAGGTTCCTCGTTAATTACATAATGCACTAAGAACAGGGGCGCCTGCCAAAGCACATGCATCATATGATCATAAGCTTACCTGTAGCTATAAGTTAATAAGTCATTTTGTCCTTAAATGCAGTGTTAAAAACTTCTATAAAGTTTTATAATTACTTCTTTATATGCATTATAGAACTATGACTTTGATGTACAGGAAAGGGTATGCGATTCTGCATTCTTAATTTGCTGCTTATTAATAGTTAGTGCAGTAGTTGATAAATTTAGGTGTTTAGTAGGATTAAGAATGTCAAATAAGGTCATGTAAAATAAGACATTAATATGTGATCAATTAGCACTAATAAGTGGTTAATATTCAAGTAATATGCATGCTAATAAGCAAATAATAGGTGTAACCGTAAAATAAAGTGTTACCCAGATATCTTACAAGAATGGACATACAAAAAAAAACTGAAAATGCACATTTTTACTTAATAGTTCTAAATAAGCATGCTTTAAACCAAATTGCCCTTCGTCTATCCAAAATTATGTTGCACATTTTAGTAACTCATAATTCATAGCAAAGCCTCTGATCCTCTTTGCGTCACAGAATCTAATGCCCACATTACATAATACGCAGATAGCCTTCCCCTCTCCTCACCTCCCAAAGTATTCATATATCTGTCATTAAAACGGAACATTTAGCTAATGACTTCCAGACTGACGTTGCATTCTATGAGCTAACAATGAGAGAATGCTAGACAAAGTCTTTAGAATTCCCATTTTATCTCAGCCATTTTATGTCTTAGGCCCCAGGGAAATCTTTTTTTTATTGTTATAATATATTTTTTTGTTTCTCTCACTTTGTTACCAATTTATTTTTTATGTTCCTTTCCGCTTGGGCAATTTACACAGTTTCCAATCTTGTAAAAGTCAGAAACGGGAATGCATGTGTGATTTAATTTTCTGGAATAATGCAAAGTGAAAGGCACCAAGTGTCATGGGCTGTGTGAGTCAATACGATAACAAATTTGCTCATGTTTCACTCTGAATGATTAACCTTAACGCTTTTGTTACTTCTGAAGAAAACAATCGTAGGCTTTCCACTCAATGCATTACGCATTAAAGCTAGATATAATGCTAGAAATAACAGTTTGCCATATTTTCACATTGGAAAATCTTAAAGTGTGAGAACAGCTAAATTTTAGAAAACAGTGCAGGTTATGTATCAATATAAAATACTGAGATGTCCCGTAATCAGATTGTTTCTACTGACTGTTCCCTGTTTATAATAGAAAGCACTGAATTATTTTTAAGTCTCCAGTTTCATAGTAGGAATCCCTTGTTCAAACTGTATGACAGGCAACATCTATAAATCAGACTTATGGGTAATACATCTTTTTCAGGACAAGAGAGATGATGTCACTGGATCAGTCAGTAAGATAAATCTGGTTTCCTTGCTGAAGTGGAAAAGTGTGGCCTGTGGTAGTTCATTTATGTTTAGACTTTTCTGAATTCAGATTTGACTAAAGATGCTTAAAAACTCAGCTACTATGGTTAAGAAATCACGCTCTAAATGAATTATACATTTAAAAAAAAAAAAGTCATTTATTCATATATGATTTTTTGTGGACCGTACAAAAAAAAGTAGTGTAAAAATATTGTTACCTGCAAAGAGACATATATCTCACTACTTACTAAAAAAGGAAATAATTAAATATTAATTCATTATAAAAAATTATAAATGAAATGTAGACATTTGAAATAAATGTAGCCATTCCAGCATGAAGCACATTCAGAGTTCTCAGGCCGAACCAGAGTTTGACTTGTTCCTGGATCAACATCTTTGTTGACCCTGGAACAACACTGTGATTAGCCAATCAGATTTAAAGAACCTGTTTATTTTTTTGTAAAGTTTAGGCTTACAATCAGTGTTTAGAGCTTGTATATCAGTGTCTTTCATTTATTATTACTCATGGATAAGTTTAGGTTTACATGTAGAGGTATGGTCAAGATTGTTTGGATTAAAATGTTGTTCCAGGGTCAACAAAATATGTTGACCTAGGAACACGTCTGTCTCAGCAAAATCAAGACGTGCTAGTTCTCAGACAACCTTTTTTGGTGTTTGTGGTTTCCCTGCACCATTTTTAAGGTATTTAGGTCAATAAAAATCAATTCCTATTCTATTTCCTCTAGACCATTTGATAGGATCTTTTGTTTTTGTCTATTTTTAAATAAACTCTCAGTATTTTTGCCAACATCTATTCTGCTCACAGCCAATGACTATAAGGCTAAGAAACACTTTATATCGTACCAAGCCAATTTCCATTTTTGGAGAAGATATTCTAAAAATGTTATAAGGTTCTATAAAATCATGTATAAAACTTGACTGATTACAAATGATGAGCAATTAAAAAATAATTACTTTTTCTGTTAGATTTTTGTTTGTGGCCAATCTGTTGGGTTAATAGTTTAATGGTAGTTTGTTTATTTTGGTAATGTTTGAGTTTTACTGCTTTAACTTTTTTACTCTTTTTTCCAGGTTTAAAGAGCATTGAGTTTTTTATGTAGTCTCAGACTTTTGGACCCCATTGCATGGCCACTGAGAAAGCAGAAGAAATGGATAAACAGTGGGAGATGCAGTCTTTCCATTTTTTGAAGGTACTCAGAACAGAAGTGAGACTGACAGGCGAACCGCTGCATTGTATTATTCCTTGTTTTGCTTATTTTACCTCCTTACTGTGCATGCATTCTTGGCCTTGCCCTTGGGCTTCTAAAATAGTTTCTCAAAAGTAGTTTACTGGTTCAAGGTTCAGCTGGTTTATAACAGTTGCCCCTGGCTGCTGGTGGCTTCTGTCTCAGTTTTGAGATTTCAATAAAGAGTAACTGTATTCATTCACTTCAAGATACCGCCTTGCTCAATCATAGGATATCTTATGCAACTCATGCACTCACTTCACATAAACAAAGCATATGTCAAACAACCTTTGATGAAGTCAGATATTTTTGTTTGTCAGAAATGTAGCCAGAAATTTTTTCATGATAAGATCAGATTTCTGATGGTAAATGGGGTCAGTAGAAGTCGTTTTGTTATCCCGGGGTTTCATTTGTCAAAGACCTCATGGAGGAATTTGAACCTGACGACCTTCAGCCAAACCTTTGATCCTTCCAGACACACTTGATCTTACTTGAGATGACTGATTTAATTCAGATGAAATAAAACAAAGCTTTCCTCACGAATGACATAATATTAAACTTTCCTTCCATCCGCCCAGACCCAAGAATGAACCCATAGATTTTTTTTTTTTTTTTTTTTTTTTGAGCTGTGGCCTTTTATAATTGTGCTAAGGATTTACTTCTTTTCTTGGACATGCAATACATCCCTAACCTCACTCAAAGTGTTTGATGGGGATCCTACCCAAAACAATAACACAAGTCCATGAGAGAAATTCCCCAGGAATTGTTACCCTCCTCTCTGCAGGGACTGTTTGAATTGGGTTAATTGGAACTAACCAAACCCAGAAGCTACATTTTCCTGGTAGAAGAACTCACTCTTGAAACCAGCAGAGGGCTTGTCTTCGAGATCCAATAATGTTTTCTCTGTTGAGAGATTTGAAAAGCCAGGAGAATATAAAATTGAGCTGCTCACGTGTACAACTCAGCCCTTTCACATGTGTTCTGACTGAACCGTTCTGATAGCTCACCCGTAGATGAAAATGTTGTCTTTATTTACTCAACTTCATGCCGTTCCAAACCCATATGGGATTATGTCTTCTGTAGAACTAAAAAGAAGATATTTTGAAGAATGTCTCAATACTTCTGCCCATTCAATGAAAGTGAAGGGGGTCCAAAACAACACCATAACCCAATAAATTTCATTGCATGGTCAACCCAAACCCCCAACTTCATTTATGTTCCAAGGAAAAGCTAAATGTGGTTTACAAAGACTACCTATATTTGTTTGGCTGTCCAGTATGTTCTTCTGGCCTCCATTCTAGCTTCCATTTGTGACTATGATGAGAAAAAAAACACAAATAGCAGATTAACACTCCTTTTCCTGAGGTCTTTAAAACCAACATAAGTGGAAAGCAGGTGATAAGTTGGTTTACCAGGCTTTAACAGCTGATGTGTCACACACAGAAAAAGGTTCCAACACTGAGATTCAGGGAATCAAGCTCCATCTCCACATCCAGATGTGAATTCAGCCTCACAGAGAGGTAGAGGAACATTCCTGTGGAGAGGCACTGGAGATGGTGAGTCATGGCTTTCACAGCCTGACGCACCCAAATGACTAGCCACGATATAGGCACGTTCAGAGTTGAGTGGAAAACGGCTGTGTAGACTAAGAGATGATTTTCAATATGTTCTTGATCCTCCTGTCAGAGGTTACTGGTGCAACAGATCATACATTTAAACTTGCGTCGGGTGATTGATAGCATCAAGCCTAAACATATAGTTAGACACAAGCTTTAATATTCCATTCATTCTTTAGAGACTTCTTCTTTAAGTACA
Source organism: Puntigrus tetrazona (assembly GCF_018831695.1). Classification (NCBI taxonomy): domain Eukaryota; kingdom Metazoa; phylum Chordata; class Actinopteri; order Cypriniformes; family Cyprinidae; genus Puntigrus; species Puntigrus tetrazona. The sequence continues at coordinate 13,476,501 of NC_056710.1, read as the reverse complement.
TGTCTGCTCGGGCCAAACATGAGATCAGTCTCCATTTCCCATAATCAGCAGCAGCTTCCTGTGGTGATACCCAAGTCTCGGCAGACCGGCATATTTTGAGTGACAGCTCTCCCTCCAGGGCTCCACCACAAGTAAAGGAAATCAGAGGCCCCGCTCCATGGTTTGTTCCACAAATGTGCCCCAGTGAAGCTCTTTAACACACTTACCTAGAAAGCTGTGAAGGTTTGCATGAATTCAATGGTGACAGACATGTCTAAATGCGTAGCAGGATTCTTATTATATAATGGTATATCACATTATTCTCTTTCATTCAAACAAAAATGCTAGGCTCTGCTGAATTCTGTGGTTTAAACATGATAATGTCTTAAACGAGGCTGAAAGTGCTACACGCTATTGGAAGCTGAGAGCAAAATTAAATTAGGCTTAGTTTACCAATAACATTCATTTTAAATTATATTGTATATTATTTTGTAAAACCATATCCCTGCAGTCCGCAAAACGTAAAACAAACCAATAGTGCCGAGCCAAAGCTTTCCCCAATATCTCCAATATTTTGGTCTCACCAGTATGATAAAATGCACAAAACAGCATGCTGTCACACCCCTGGACTGTTTTGCGTTTGTTGTCATTCCTCATGTGCCATGTGTGACCTAGCGTCTGTTCCTTTTTGATTGTGTGGTTATGTTCAGGCGTATGTGTTTAATTACCCTGCTGAAAAAAACAATAGAACCCTGCCCAAAACACGAAAAAAAAATGTAATGGATTTAATGGTAATAATAGGGATTGCATTGGTTTTAATGGAAACCATAATGGTGTTTAGTGGTATGTGATAATTCTATTGGTGGGACGTTACATCCTATTGGAAAAATGCCCAAAATACACTACAAAAAGGCATTTTGTAATTGTTTTACTGGAAAAAGTTAATGGTTCATAATAGTATTTTAATGGCAACCATTAGAATTTCCATTTCCAATTCAAACCATTAGTAATGGTTTGTATTGGGTTTCTGTTGTTGTTTTTTTTTTTAGCAGGATAACGTCATTATCTCCCCTTTATAAGTTGCCATCAGTTCAGTGTTTCTTTGTCCGGTCTTGTCAGTGTTACCTTCATCAATGTATGTGTGTGTGCTACTCTTCTGCGCAAGTTTACCTCTCTGTGTATTATTAAAAGACTGTTAATTGTGAACTTTCATCTTTGTGCGTTCTTTCCCATACCACACACATGTCAATTTGTCAAGATTTCACAATTATTCATAACATTATTGAACAAAGACAATGAATAATAATATCCAGTATAATGCCTTTAGTAAAACAAGACTTCTCGGTATGCATTAACATAAATTTAATGATTACATTCGATGTGGACCAAATCTAATATGTTAACTTTTTGTCTAGATTTTTAATGCTCAAATGTAGTGGCTTTGTAATGATCAAAATGAACGTGACTTTTGTCTCTGATAAACTGTAAAAGTAAATGGAGAGATCCAGAAGCAGTGTGAGGTGCTTGTAAATTTATGATCATTCAATTTCAACAATACTTTTGGGAAACGTGTTATAGAAATGAAGAGCTACTTACATGCTACTAATGTAGTGCTTTGGGATACTGAACTTTAGCCAGAATATCTAACAAACAAACACTCAAGGGCCAGCATAGAACTTTGTGAGTATCACACGTTCCAATTGTTTAGAAATTTGCAGAGCACATGGGCCTATAGCTGTGCCTTAGCGAGATGATGTAGCTCAGGGGAAATGCCAGTGAAAAAAATGAAAAATGACTGAAGGTCTTCTCTCTTCTCCTCGACGCAGTGTCTAGACTGTCCCCTTTGCATTCCTAATTGGAACATGACTAGGACCTGCTCTTCTGTCTTGTGAACTGTTTAAGAGCATAAAGCCATCAACACTCTTGCAAATTTAGTATACTTCACCATCGAAGCCAGCTGAAACAGTTCTAAAGGTTTGAAGAACTTGGTCTTTATTTCTCTTTGTCAAACTTGGCTGTTTTTGTAAATGATAAGTACAAATAATCTCAATTTATGAAGTGATTTATATAAGCACATTCTGCCAAACCTATCAAATTTCTCTAATCTAAAGTTCTTTTGGGTGTTGTTAGCCTGCACAAACAGATTTACAAGCATTGAAATATTATAAGCTCGAATATTCACAAATAACCAGCCCTGCAGGTCACATGCTTATTAGCCAGCTTTGAAAGGTCCAAATATCTAAAATCTGACACTGCCAATACTTGATGCAGTCTACTGGCTGTCTGAAGAGTTCAGTCTTAGGGTCAAGCTGCACATGTAATACTGGTTAAAACTAGCTCGGAGCACATCGTAAATCAAGGAGGGTGAGAATCTTCTTTTATGAGTGCAAAACAAAGCACTTGTACATAAGAACAGGAAGCCAAATCTACAATTCTAGTAAAAGCTTAGACAATGCTGGACTGAAGCGTGAATTATCGAAAATGTATGAAAATGTTGTTTTTTCCTTTTATCTCTGATGCTGTAAATGTCCAAGGGGAGAATCTTGGAAGAAGCATAGGGTGTTTAGCGGAATGGCACGCACCTGTACAAAGATTACAAAAAGGGAAAGTGTTGCTTGTGATTGTCTGGACAAGAAACTGTGTAATTTAGTGTAGTGCATTGTCTGTTTGTTCTCAGTCTTTTGATGTAATCATCCAGATGTCTCTTCAGAAGAGAAACCTGGCGAGTAAAATTTGCTTGCAGCTTTATCAAAACATTTCCATTTACCAATCAGTATGATCTGCTTTGACTTTGTAATCATCTCTTCGGTTACATTGGCTTTAGTTTTACATATTTTCAACATTATCTTGACCGATCGATCAGTTGAATTTCTTTAGCAATCAAACACTAAATTAAGGGCTGCGTGACCTAAACATATTTTTGTCAAACACTTAACATCATCCAGTTACAAGTGTTTTGTTTTTAAGGGGGGTTTACAATATACTTCATTTACACAGAAATGTCTAGTTTGTAGTATCAATGTCTGAACATTCTTGAAACAAGAGGCTTTTTCTTGTGAAGTAAAATGAGTTAAGATGTAAACCTGTTGTTGTTTTGTTTCTCAAAACAAGCAAAAATACATGCCAGTTGGGTAAGAAAAATAATTTTTGCTCAAAGGCTAAAGAAGATTATTTTTGTAGATATAAAATATTAAAATACATTTTAAGGACTATTGATTAGAATTATTTTCAAGATTAACTTTAAGTGAGTGCAAGATGATGGCAAAGTAATATAAAGCAATCGGTATAAAGCAATCCATAGTCTATAGCAGACAGTGCTGTAAGATGTGGCACTGACATCTGTTTGGATTCTAGGAAGAGTTTACGCTGGATAAACATTTATTTGACTTGGCTTGCTTTTAAATTGAGCTTCCACACCGAGGGGGGCCACAGCCATGTCGGCACGTTCGCACACTCCAGGCAGTCCCTTCATGATCAGAATTCTCGTGCTCTCAGAGGCAACATCATTAGGCTTTTTCATGTTTTTTTCAGCAGAAAAACCTGTGTTTTATTCACAAAATCACTAGAGGGTTTCAGTTTTTGTAAACTTCCTCTTCAACGTCTTGATGCACTGAACAGACCTCCTAGTTCCCAAGAATGTGCCCTCAAATCAAACATAGCCGGTTTCATTCAGAAATGATGTAAGCTTTGTGTGGCTAGATGAGGAAGACTGAAGTCTCTAATTATACTGTCTTAAGTACCGAACACTCCAAAGCAGGACACATGGATGGATTTTTTTCCAGCTGTCTGACAAGAGGACAGGTTTAAGAGGCACGATGGAGATGCATGTTGAGTGCCTGCAACTTTGCCCCAGATCCAGTGACTCAGGAAAAGCCCTGGAGAGAACTCCCAAAGCTGTGGTGAGGTCCACCGGCAGAATATGATTACTTTAACATGCTGGGAGTCCCAACCCCCTCTTGAAAAGCACTTTGTCCAGTGCAGGAGAGGAAACAAGACAGCAAAACACTGTCAGGCATTGGTGACTCAGGAGAAACTACATTTTTTTTCTCCTGCCTTGCTACCTGTAATTTTGGTTTTCTAACGGTCTACTTTATCAACTCAGCCAGTTCAAAACTTCATCCCAGTATTATCCATCATGTACTGTTTATTTTAGCATCCAGTGATGTTGTTCGAATCTTGGCTTGATGCTTTTTTGTGATTATTCTCTTTCCCTGCCCTTGTTTAAAAGGAAATAAACCTGCCACTCAGTTACATAAATCTTAAATTATGAACATCTTGTATTTGCGAATATAAACCTTTTGTACTTTATTTGAAGTACTTGGCTTTTAATTATACAGGGCAGTCACAGAAAACATCTATGTTACAAATCATGATGACCAAAAAATATGATTGTGTTTTTAAGAGTTATGTAACTGAGCGGCACATTTTCTGTTCTCATACAAAGACTGGAAAAGATTTTTATAAAAAATGACAAATGTTGTCCCCCTCAATGTTGGACTACATACTTAACAAGCTAAAATAAACAATCAGAGATGTATAATTGTTTATGTTAGGAAGTTTTAAGGCTGATGAATTAATAAAGTAGCAAAAAATCTAAGTGCACTGCTGACCAGCTTATGGTTTTGAAATGCACAACTGAATGGTGTACACATCTGTAAGACATTACAGACTGCGGATATAAACAATAGGAAATGTTATCTTTCTGGTGTCTGTCTTTTAGTGTGGGAGCTTAACACAATAAATAAAAAACCATTAGAGTTGCTTTCTATTCTCCAGGGCCTTCGGGTCAGATCATCGCACAGGATTGCTACTTATTCTGAACCTGTGAGGTCATCACACAGGACTTTGTTCATCATGCCAAGCTCCTTCCAAGCAGCACAGGAGACAAGCCTTGAGATATCATTAAAACCGAAGTCCTCTGTGGAAGCTGAGAGTTCCAGGAGCAGCCTTGGAAAGTTCCAACTTTCCCTTTAAAGTATAGCTTGCTTTTCTTCAATCACAACGTGATTAGTTGTCAAAGAGAAGTGCCAGACTGTTGAAAGAACTTAAAAATGGTGCACCAATAACATCATCATCAGGTTGTATTTCATCAAAGAATTCTTAACTGATTGAATGATCCAGAAGCAGCCAGCAACAGACACACTTTATATTTGGAGTAGACTAAATTCATATTTTGGTGAAATGGAAAAACTGTTGACAGAAAACCTAAAGCTCCATTGATGTTCCTGGTTTGTTGTGTCTCCACTGTGTTCTCTCAAGGGAAGGATAAATCTCGATGCTTGGATGATTTGAATTTTAGGAAGCTGGAGGAAAAATACAAGATGTCCCCATCCTGTTCCGCACCTGTAGAAGTGAGAGCTGTACGTCATGTTTTCCAGACAGAAATAAATTAATTTCTTTTTAGCCGACTTTAGATGCTACTTGCCAGAGAAACACACATGCACGTAATCACTCACACACTGTTCTGAAACATTTAGATGGTACAAACCAAATAAACTCTGGGCCATGTTTAGACTAGACGGTCACTTGCTTGAATTTGAAGGGAAAATAAATAAATAAAACACTGTTATGGTGACCCAAACATATGTTAAATAAACTATATCAATATGTAAGCATTTTGGAATGCCAAAATGAAAGGTAGCTATGGCTGTTACTTAAAGAGAAATCAATCTGTTATGGGAGCTGAATAAAATCACCATTTACTGGCACCAGCACTTCGAGTCTGATTCTGCTGGGTCCCTGGAATCATCCAGAGCTGCCATTAACATTGTTGCTGCCATAAAGTTTTCACTGCACTCTTCCCTGCTTTCTCCCAGGCCAATGTCTCCCTGTTTGCACACGGGAAGATTTATAGCTATTTGTTTTGTCCAACATTTTAAGATAAAAACAGCTATATCTCTATCAATCACCACTGCTGCTGTGGAAGAATCCAGATGAGTTTTTTTTCTGGCTTACTTTAGGGAGAAGAGAAATTTTCCATATGATATTTGAATAAAGAAAGAAGGGGGGCGAAGGAATGAGGGATACTGGAGTGTGAGAGAAAGGGACGAGGAATCATTTCAGACCAAACCAGATGTTTTTTCCTACCAGACAGAGCATCACCAGGATCACCACAGGTGTTTTCCATTTTGGCTTCCTTGAATACAGAGTCATCCTAGAGTTGACACTAGGATAACATATCACAAACATACCAGGACATCCATCTGTCATCACAAGCTCAGAAACCACAGAAGAATGTCGCTACAGAACAAAAGAGAACCATTGAAATTAGGTATTATTTGCAATGGCTGTAAATACACATTTTTTTCTTATTCTTTCCATCAGTTTCCACACGGTTGCTTTTGTCTTGTCAAATATAGTCCAATGGCCATTCTCCGGAATATCCATCCAGTACAGAAGTAGCTGTGAACATCTGTGGTCAGGAAACCCGGATCTCCACAATTGCTATTTTGAAAGCCCTGATAGGGAAACAGTGAGCAATAATGATTTTCCTCTAGAGCAATTGTGTTGTGAAATATGAAGACAACTGAAAAGGATTTGGGCCAATAAGAGCTCCCTTGATAACTCAGAATTAGTCTGTCAGTGTCTTGTGGAACTCTCTAGCCTCTCTGTGGAAATCTTAGAGATAGTCTTTCTTGGTTTGGCAGTATGCGCGAATAGTAAGCTCTAGCCATACACATATATAATTGTCAAAGTCCTCAGATAGTGAATTCAATTCCTAATTTTACAGTTTTAAGATGGAACAATGTAGGAGAACAGTGAATATTGTTAACTAAACATAATGGCATACAAGTTGTGCATTTGTATACAGAAAAACTCCTAGATAAACCTGTGTGTCTAGACATATACATTTGTTCAAAGATATAAATACAAATATCCTATATTAGAAGAGGTTGTGGATTAGTGATACACTATGTTTGACCAATTACACAAGCTAAAAGATGGATTTATCACACAATAACTAAAAAAAATAAAATAAATACATTAAATTTGTTCATACTATCATTGTTTGTTCAGATTATATATTTGTTAATAAATCACAGTATACAGTAACAATCATTTGCAAAGTAATGCCGACAATTATACAGAGATTCTACAGTCTATTATATATTATTTAAAATAATTTATTTTATATAGAATTATAAGTAATATAAGGAACAGTATATAATGAATACTGACAGATATTTGAAACATCAAACCCATTTTAAAAAGACATTTAAGTGAGCACTTGATTCCATAGTCAGTTTTATTACTAGGGCAAATTAAAATGACCTACATATGCTTCAGAACTTATATATCAAAGCATTTGATTTGGCTTGGCTCACTCTCACTATGAAGGGGATCACATCAGTCTAGAATCTGGGTTTGTAATTATTGTCGTACCATGCATGGCTAAGGTGCTGGCATACCAGCCTTGGCTCAGGACAAACTCTCTCGGTATCATTAATGAATAAAACAGAGACCGCAGTTCAGAAGAATGAAGAATCGTTACAGCTAAACGGAGCTGAATTCACAGAAATACAATCCATGCACGGAACTCAAACACGCATTGCATGACATATACCTACACATGCTAAACAGATACCTTTGTCATACTGCATACTTTTATGCTGCTCCAGAAAAACATTTGCAATTCAAATGACTGAATTATCAAGTGAGGCACTGTAAGGCGATCCGTCGAGCAGGATCAGCAGGATTTGCAGAACCACTGCTTCAGGATATTTTTAAGTCTGTTCCATGACTCTCTGTCAGTCTTCCATATCTGCCTCACTTAGAATACATGAAGTTGCCTGATCTATCCACAGTCACGCTGGCTATCTGGAAATAATCAGACTGGGGAAAACAACACTCTCATATAGAACATCAAGCCATCCTTGAATGGCTAAAGGCAAGCAGGGAAAAACAGGAAACATCATGATTTGAGACTTCTCAGATCAGATTTCCTGTTTGACTACTGCAACGTGGGCAGTCCTGCAATAACATATAGCTGCCTCGTGGTGCCAATTTATGGTGTGCAGTCTTTGGGGAAAAGACGAGGGGGCTGTCAAAACACTTGAAAGCTTGTAAAAGGTCAAAGGCCATTAGTGCTTTCATTCAATAGGAAAAAACCTTCAGATATAATCAAAGGGTTAAGGCCGTAAAAGTAGCATGTTGTCTGTAATAATTTACATTATTGCATTTTACAAATGCAGTATTTCTTCCAGCTTTATTGTTTTTTTTGCTTTTTTTCAGCTTACTAGACCACACAAATGATCTGGTCCTACCATTTAAAATTCGCTTTCTAAATATATGCTTAGAGATAAACATATGTCTGTGTTTAAAGAAGAACTCCTCAGAATAACCCCTTATTGAAAGCGAGGGTGAGCTGGCTAATTGGCATTTTGAAGTTGTGTGTAATAGCAGGGTGAGTTTGGGGCATTGACCACAGCTCTGTTTCAGAGGTACTAATCATAAACTTAGACTGAAGGGGAAAAGTAGAGCACTTTTATTAGCTGTAATAAAATATTTTTCAAACAAATAGCCAAGAGACACTTTTTCAGCCAAAGGTGTATCAGTTTCATAAGAAAATTCGTCAAAACCAATTTTGTCCTCAGAACATTTTCAATTAAGAGATGGAAGAAAATAATGCGCTATACTGCAACATATGCCCATAACATGTTTGATATATCAAATGTCTGAGTATCAAATTGATGCATGAAGTGAGTTTAACTGCTACCGGATCTCATTAATGTGCGTCTAAATAGTATGCCAGATAAAAACGAGAACTCTTTGTACAGATACGAAAAAACTGACTTTAAGATTAGGGTTGTGGGGTAAATGGGTATTATGCACGGCAACAAATTTCTTATCATAAGCATTTCATATCATATCATATCATATCATATTCTTATCATATGAGTACATTATGGCAAACACGTGCATGTCATATATACGCCAAATTCAATTTTTGCATATCAATACCACAAGTTTTCGTTTTTATTTGGTCTACAATTTATAGCCATTTTCACGAGATCGGTTATTTAAAAAAAATACAAAGAGTTTTGTTTCACTTGAGATGTCTTGATAACATTGTGTGCTTGATGTTAAATCATGTTGTCGCTCGCACATAGTCCAAATATGAGCACGTTTTGGGGCCTCTTTATCAATAAACTAGAATTTATCAAAGACACGTGGGGAGGTATAAAAGGTTATGAGATGAGTGAATTGATGCAGCGTGTTCTAAGGTTATGCTATCAGGCAATGTGAGTTCAGCTAAGGACGTTGTGTCAAGCTAATGAATATCATTCAGTCGTCTGACAGAGGCTATCGTCCAAGGTGATTCTGCCGAGGAAACATGCAAGGTAGCGTGATGTTTCAAACATACTGCCAATTGCGAAAGAATGCGCTGACACTGCAGTCCAAACCTAAAATCATTTTCCAGTACCATCTGTAGACAGAGGCCTTCTTCTCTGTAAATGTTTTCCTTTTCATCTCCTCTGTCCCCAGCGCTTATCCCAGGGTTGGGAGTATTAGCACCCAAATAGTCATACATTGTGGTTTACTTTCATTTATGCTGCTCTCTGCTGTGCTTTTGGCTACTTTACTGTTCTAGTCTGAAAAGACGGTATGTCAGTTTGTAGTGTTTTATTTAACATGCATTTTAAACTGATACATTTGTTTTGCTCACCGCAATTAGGGTAAATATGGAAACATAATTCATTCTATCTTGCGCAGGGAAAACATTTTCCAGTTTAGATAAATTTGCCCAGGAAAATAGATGACTTCTACAGATGGAATTCTGAATTGCTCCCAAAATAAACGTTAAACTTTGTGTCAGAACAAAAAGAAAGCGTTCATGACAGAAAACAGTTGGAGATGTTTGAAACACATAATAGCGGCTTTAAATATTAATGTATTGTGCAAAGATGGATTGAAATGACACTAGACTAGATAAGGTGCTCTGCATAATAAAACCATCTGGTTAGATGAGTTCATATTCCATGTATATTTGTGAGCTAATCATTTTAATAAGGATACAAATTATGGTCAATTTTTAACCTCAAACTCTTCATGAATTTACAGCAGAGGTCTGTTTTACTGCACTGTGAGTAGATCGTAAAAACTAGCCATTTAACAAAGGTTATGTCAAAAGTTCCCTAGCAAAGTAAATTGGCAAATTATGTGCTGGCTTTTAAATTGCCTGGTTAATTATTTGGTCATAAAACAAAGTATGTTTTCAAATTGGAAGCAGTTACATTGATTACTCAAAATGTACAAAATACATTTCTTGGACACATTTTTGTCAAAATAACCCATAAGCCAAGATCACATTAGCTGAAGCGTATGTAAATTGCGGTCATGTACTTTGAATGTTAATATCTGTTATTACAAGGATCTCTGTAATACTTGATTTTGATTGGTTAGTCCCACCTACCATCCCTCTGATAACTTCCTTTAAACTGTAGCTCCATTTTGCAAAGTTTTGGGAAAATTGTACGTTGTAGTGGACTGCATTTTTTAGTAGAGGCTTTAATAGGTTTAGGCTAACACAACTTATTTGGTGCGTAGACATGTAATAAGCAGAAAAATGTATAGTCAGCATGTCATTATTGCAAAATAAACCCCAGTTCATTATACCCTACTTAATTAATGTTTGCTGGTGAAGTTATACGTGACTTTATGTAGACCCTTGTACATAGCATTGAACACAGTATGGAAAAACTTACCAGTTTGGGATATCTGTTTTCCACAGCATTCTCTGCCAAGCCTAATGCTTCTTATTACCTCATGAGAGAATGCAATTCACCAAACCAAGTTATAACTGGACCCCAGGGGGACTTGTAGATTTATTGAAGAAAAGCCTGGTTTTTGAGCCAAGAGAAATAACTTGACAATTAGGTTCTATTTTTTAGGGATTTTGGGAAGTGACCCCAGTAGGCAATGCGATGGGATTACCTTGGATTGGTGCAACTTCAATGCACCTCCTGCTTTGCAAGAAATAGTCTCTTTAACAGAGCAGCTTTAACCAAAGGTGAGGTTTATCAGCAAATTTGTGGTGACAAATTGCTGATAACTGATAATGCTCATGTGACTTGTTTGGTTTTATGGCTCCATGATGCCTGTTTCCCTCTCTGCAGGATTCCACAGTGGTTCTATGAACCTGCACGTCACAAACGGGGAGCTTGGGCATTGCGGTGAGGCAGGAGCGAAAACAGGCAGCGTTCAAATTAGCTTTAAATGTCATGTCATGGAACCATGATGCAGAAGTGAAGTATGTTACACGTTTTATTTGTGCACATGATTAACGGCCATTACAAAGGTTGGTTTTCCAATGGAACCGTGTCCAGTAAAAACTCATAAGAAAACCTCACTCTGCTGGGAATCCCAGAGGCCTGTCATAGCAACCGTTCTCGTGCATCCTGTTCTCATTTTCACACTTAGGTCACCCTGCCCTGGCACCCAGAGGCAAATCCCTGGCTCTTCCATGCTTTTATTTATTCTAGCCCTCTTGCCAAACACCACAGAAAAAAAGTGAGAGAAAGAGAGATAGAAGAAGTGGAAGATCTGTAATGTATTACATATGGCACATTAAAGAATAGCCAAGCTTGTAAACAGACAAAAGGAAGCGCTGGTGGATCAAGTATGTAAGTCCAGTTACATCACTTTGTGGTCCTTGACATCTCCTATGACAGTAAATGAGCAGTTTTGACAATGGTTTTACCATTTTACAGTACTAAAATTGTTTAGTATAGAGAACCCATTGACTTCCATATTATTTTTTTACATACTATGAAAGTCAATGACTACTAGTGATTGGATACTAGCATTCTTCAAAATATCTTCTTTTTTTTTGTTCAAAAGAAGAAATAGAAATTCATACAATACAAATTCCTAAATACAGGTTAGGAACAGCATATGGTTTGGAATGACACCAGGGTGAGTAAACAATGACAGAATTTTAATTTCATCCTTATGAATTTACTGCAAAATATTACAGAATTTCACTAGAGAAGCAATAGATGGGAAGCATTTCTCCTCTTTTATTATTTTTATTATAAATATCTCTATTTATTTTGCCAGCCTAACTATGCATGGCTATACGGTTAGTAGCACTAATATATATTTAGCAATGTTTTTCCCCCACAACCCTATCAGAACAGATCTGTGACCCATTTTTGGGTCGCGACCCATTAGTTTTGAAGCCTTTCTGTAAATATCACCGGTGTTGCATTACGGTTCTAAAGCAGCGAGCATGTGTTCATTTTTCCATCTACGGATCTAATTCTGACAGTTTGTGCTGCAGCACAGAAGACTCAGGAATTTCCTTATTTTCCATGTGGAAAGGCCGACTCATGAAAGCCAATACTCCAGTGGAATACAACTCATTAAGTCGGGCTTTCTTTATACAAGCCATGTGGCACTCTTTAAATGGACAAGGTTCACGTCAAACTGGACAGAACCTACTGGCCACCATGTCACGCTTTATGTGTTTCTGGTAGTGCCACACTCAGTGTAGCAAATAAGCTTAAAGGTAGACTCAAAATTTACGACATGTGTAAACTATACTCAAAGGGCAGTGTTTCAAGATTTTTGGCACATTAATATTCTTTGCAAAAGCAAACTTACAACAGAGCCAAGAGTTGCACTGGTTATGTTGTGAATTTTGCAATCGATCTCCATCACGAACGATCGTAAAACTTCTGTTTAAACTTGATCAGATCAAGGCCTTCATTTCAGAGGAACACCAGATACATCAGAGCATATTTGCCTTTTTCAACTGTTCAAGGTAATGCCAACCTTTTTTGCAACCAGGTTTGCATCAGCAGAATTCAGTCCAGCTCTATGTACTGACTCATTCTAATCACACTTGGGCTTTTTTACAGTAGTAAGCAGCAAAACAAATTCACTCTAAAAGGCCCAGTGAGAACCATAAAGAACTTTGGGTGACAAGGGGGCTTACGGGACTGAGGCCGGACACCAAATTGAACAGAAGAATGATTCCTGCACATACAGACAATTTTATTGCCACTTTGACCGCAAACCTACTGACTCATAGGCCATTTTTGTCTCTATAGGAAAAAGCTTTGTCAGGCTCTGCTCTTCCTCAGTAGTGAACTGTGACTGAAGGAATGGCTACTTTCACTGTCATTATACTATTTTATGCGTGCAAAATGTGCATTGATTGCAAAAAATTGTCAGAATTAGTCATCCTATGTGTTTATCCTATCACCGCTCTTGAAAAATAACTGTTAGAAATGTATTTAGAAAACCCAGCTGTTCTAATCCTAAGAGATATACTGTCTAAAATGATCAGTGTAATACAGCTAATACAGCATGATGGACAAATTAACAGCCATAACTTTTTATTCAATATGCTAATATGCAGTGGAAATAAGAAGTCTGTTGAAAAGGTTTTTCCACCTAGATTCCCGTAACCAATTCCAAAAGTGTTCAGAACTCATCTGTGAACTCACATCAGGCTTTGCAAGTGTCCCTATGGGCTGACCATCACCAGTTCCTTCACAACAGTTGTTCTGCTTTAGGCATCATGGGTCAACACTTGCATTGGAAAAGCAAGAAAATAAACATGATTTATTTCTTTAAACTGATTTTCATTATGCTCCGGCAATAGTGAGGCCCTGTGAGTTCCTCCAACCTGCTGGAAGAAATACTTTTATTTTACAGCTTTCAAAGTGATCCATCCATTTATCTATCCATCCATCCACTTATCCATCTATCAATCAACCATCTGTCTGTCTGTCTGTCTGTCTCTCTGTCAAATAAGTTTATTACAAAAAACTATTGACTTGATACAATAAAAAAGTATGTGACTGCCCTCTAGTGCTCAAGTTCAGTGAGATGAGTAAGGCATGTTTTATGAAGGACATAAAAGAACTTTTATTGTCATTTGTCATAATTCACACATTTACTTACAGTTCAGCTATTAAACTCTGCTAGCAGAGTTGCGATTTTTTCTCACAAAGTGCAGCTTGATAGGCATACATTATATCCAATTAACCGCCAGAGACAACTGTCAAATCCACCAGAGGAACAAATGAAATGTTATAAATGTAATCAGACATTTTACAATCTATTCTTGCTTATCATATTTCCAGCAAATAAAAAAGAAAAAAATATTCCATATCTACTGTAATAATAAAATAGCACATCCTCAAAATCATGCTTACCCCTATTCTTCACATACTCTAGCCATACTTGTAGTTTCGTTTGATATCTTCTCGTAGCTATAACCACATTCATTAAACCATAATAAAATGAAAACCAACCATGCTTTACAGTCTAAACTTACTTTAACCATCTTCATGTTCACATTTCACTTATAACCTTCTTCACTTACGTATTTCATTTAAATATCCTTCATTCGTGGATCAGTCTAAAACTCAGTAAAAGAACACCAGGATCTACATGATGTTCATAAATTAAATTAAAAAACAAAAGTAAGAAAGACAGAAATGTCAGATTACATTGTTCCTGACTTTGCAGCAGCTTGATCTGTGATGGCCCGGTTTTCACTCATCTGTCTTGCGGTGGATTCATCGGCATGAGACTGGCTCATAATGGATTGTTTCTTGGTGGACTGGTTGGTGATAGACTGACTTGTGGTTGAGTGGGAAGCAACAGACTGTGACGTGATGGATTTTGTGGTCTTGGCTTGCTTGAATGTGGTGTGAATTGTCTTCTTTCTCTTGACGTGGAGGATCTCCATAGCATCAGGATTGACTCCTGGCTGCTGGAACTCCTTTGTGGTCTCCGTCTGCTCAGTGGTGGATTGCTCTTGATCCTGGAACTCCTGCTGTCTCTGGAGCATCTGAAACAGAAGGAAATGATGAAATGCCTTATGAGGGAAAGAAAATATAGGCAATTTGGTAATGTGGTAAAAATTAAAAAATGTCAAAAGTATGACAATTGCTCTATTTCGAAATCTAGGGCGCTGCATACTGAAGCAGCATTTGAAGGTACACTCCTGACCCGAAGGCCATAGACAACTTAATACGCCTTTTACCTTGTTTTAGCCCAACTCTAAAGCAACATGGTATGTATCAGTGAAGAAAAAAGGTATGACAAGTTTAGTGAAAAAAAAGATCAATGATTAATGAGGAACAAGAAATTACATTTAAAAAGAAAGTTTTAAAGTTGATATGAAACTTTTTTCAACCTAAATAGTAATGTTAAAAAAAGGGAAAAAAGAAAGAAAGACAGAAAGAAAAATTACAAACACATACAATTACTAAATATTTTACTAAAATTAAACGGAAAAAAACTGAAAATTAAAAATGAAAACTAAATATATATAGTTTTATTATATATATGTTTAATTATTAACCCCTTTAATTTTACTTAATGATGATATTTGTGTGTTATGTATTTTTATGATTATTAGAGTGTTGTGCTGTTAGTTTAGCTTCATGCCAACATGCAAATCAGAGGAATATGTCATATTTAGATATATTGAGATAATGAATAAGTCTGTAATGCAGTTTTGTGTCTCACCATTAGCTGCTGATACTTGGCGATAGCCTCGTCAGTAGTTACTCCTTCAGCAAGGCCCAGTTCTGCTGCACGGCGGGCCATTTCTGCCTTAAGAGAGCCCGGTGGGGTCCAGCCCACACCTTTAATCCAGTTCAAATCTGATTTGTAGTTGACCTGCAACCCCACAGGTCAGGACAATTAAACCATGGAACATGAGGAAAACAGTAAGAATGAGCAAACAATTCTTTTTTTGAGTGCATGTCACCAAATATCACCATGTCACTGCAATTACCAATTTTAACAAGTATTTGCCGTAGCATTAGCATACAGTTTCATCATTACAGTTTGTCATAAATCACTGAATAATCCCAAAACCATTTCTCACATCGCTCTGCAGCTGGTAGGCTTGTTTAGCATGTATGACGTTGAGCTGATTAGGATCACAGGTGTAGTCATGAAGATGTTGGCGATAGTTGAGGTTGCTGAGCTGAGCCTGGCTCTTCTTAGCATGCAGGAACTCGGGCTGGTCGCCATGGATCTTAAACTGAGAGCGTGTCTCCTGGAACTGCTTCTTGTACTCGTTGTTGCTCTGGAGCTTCCCTACAGCCAGTGAGTGCCTGATCTTGGGGTCATCTTCAACGCTGAGAAGGCCTACCTGCTGGCCTTTCCCTTTGACAAATTCCTCCTTGTAGCGGAACTAAGAAGGAATGGTAACAACATATATTAAATTAAAATTCCAATGCTGGGTTTTACTTAAGAAAATAGTTCACATTTTGGCAAATAAACATTTTGACTTACATCACTAGCAATTTCTCTAGAGGCCTTGGCTGTCTGGAAGGGAATGGCATCTAACCTGAGGTCGTAACCTGAAGACATGACCTGCTCACCTGATTTTTTATACACTTTCTGCAAAATTAAAACAAAAAAAGGAACACAGACAATTTTAAAGGATGTACACTACTATTCAAAAGTTTGCAATCTTTAATGTTTTTTAAGGTTTTGAAAGAAGTCTCTTAAAAATCTTAAAAAGCTGTTTTCTTTTATTTATATATATATATATATATATATATATATATATATATATATATATATATATATATATATATATATATACATTTTTTTAATACAATTCACTGCTGAGCTTGGCAAAAATGTTCAGCAGACATTACTCCAGCCTTCAGTGCCACTTAATCCTTCAAAAAACAATCTAATATGCTGCGTTGATGCTCTAATGCTGATGAAACTTTTTATTATTATTATTAATATTGAAAACTTAGTTTTCAAGGGTGTCAATCAGCATCTGGCTTACATCGCTAATTTGCTGAGCGTTGATCTTTGCTCTGATGAATTCAGGGTGATCAGGAGGCAATGTGTACTTGTGCATAGAGTCAGAGTCTCCAGACTTATACATCCTCTGAAACAGGATAAAACTCTTGTTATTCCCAAAACAGTTACAGTCAACATACATATAAGAACTATATAAGAATTCTGGATGAAGTTTACCTCACTACACTGCATATAGCTGTTCTTTGCGTGGATGATATCAGGTGAATCAGCAACTTGAGTGAACTTCAGACTGTCAGGATGTTGACGATACTTCTTCTATAGAAGGTAGTGGTGAAAAAAAGCATCTGTTATTAACCATGGCTTTGTGTGACATGATTTTACAGAGAAATAGTAGAGCATCCTAGAAATATTGTGACTATAAACTTGAAAGCACAGTTTTTACTTTACTAGTATGAGTTGCACACGGTATTTAAAAGAAAAAAGTATGTTATCCATTGGTGATTACTTGGACTGTAAAAAACGGCATTGCATGTACCAGAATGAATCCAGATCTAAAATAGCTAAATAGCAATTCTGCTGTTTTATCCAATAGCCTATATGTTGTCTGGCCTACCTGACGTCAGCATAAAAGTGAAGTTGGTTGATTTTTGGTTAGAGAGACATTTTTAAATTCCAGAATAATGTGCATGAATGATTAACAATAAGACAATAAGCTTGCATTAGCATGGTAAACAGACTCAATTTTGATTTCATGTTCAAGTTACAGTGCAACTTACATCACTAATGAGCTCTCCAGCTTTCTTTGCATACTCCAGCTGGGGCGCACCTACTGAGTCCCACGCCACTCCCTTCATGAAGTTCAGATCTGATTTGTACACATTCTTTGAAAGATTAAGAAGATAAGATTATAGTGTTCGCCTTGTCGCTCTATGAAAGCAAGACTCAAGATTAAGATCAACCATCTTGTTCATTTTTTATAGTCTTTCTCACCTGGCTCTGCAGGTCATATGCCTTTTTGGCCCATTGCACCTTTATATCATCAGGTAGGACTGTGTAAGAGTGTATGTGAGTCTTGTAATCCTGGTCACTGGCTAAAGCTTGAGCTTTCTTGGCATGAACCAGGTTCACCATGTCTAGAGGCAGCTGGTACTGGCCACTGACAGATACAGCGTCTTTGCGATATTGCTGGTCACTCTGCAGACGACCCATCTCTAAGCAGTGCATTAAATGCGAGTCTTCATGAACACTGCGAGCTCCGATGTGCTTGCCTTTGTCTAGTGCATGGCTGTGCTTGTACTGGACCTACCAGGGCAAAGGAGGCGAACATGTGAACTGGATGTAGGAACTGTTGGTCACCACAAAGTTAGCATCATGATTGCTTGTGCATATTAATGCATGAGTGTTGTTTTTGACCATAGATGTTTATGTGTGTAAATTTAGAGATGGTATTCTTACATCACTAGCAATGCTGGTGGAGGCTTTGGCAGCTTGGAAGGGGATATCCTTCATGGTGAGTTTATAACCCTGAGCTCTGAGCGTATGCCACGACTCTTTGTATTTAACCTGAAACAAAATAGGAAATGTTTAAACTTGTTTCTCTAGCGTCTTGCATGCAGGTATCTTCTTCTTTAGAATATCTTTGTAATGAGCTATCAGGTTTAAAACAGGGAATTTTTTATGAAGTAGCAATATCCATAAACACTAAAATAGACTTGGAAGGCTCATCTTACATCACTGAAGTTAGCAGCGTTAATCTTGGCCTGGGTGATTTCAGGTCTCTCAGCAGTAATGGTGTAGTTGTGCCTGAAGTTCTCTCCCTTTTCTTTGTACAAGCGCTAAATAGCATCAGACCACAAGGCATTAAAACCTCTTTTGCTAAAAATCACAAAACACAGAAACAATGTTGACAATGTTCTCCTACCTCATTAGTGATCTTGTTACTGGTCTTAGCATGCACAATATCAGGAGAATCTGTGACGGATGTGTGTTTGAATGAGTAGGGCTGCTGGCGATACTTTTTCTGTTAGGCAAAATAAAGACACAGTATAATTAATACACAGATAATGCAAACTTAAAATATACACCAACATTCAAAAGTATGGCGTCTGTAAGATTGTCAAAGCTTTTGAAAGAAGTTTCTTATGCTCACCAGGGCTGTATGTATTTTATCAAAAGTACTAAAAATATAATTTTGTGAAATATTATTGCAGTTTAAAATAACTGTTTTCTATTTTGAAAAGAAAATTATTTTTGTGGTGGCAAAGATAGAATTTCAGCAGCAATTACTCTGGTCTTCAGTGTCACATGATCCTTCAGAAACAATTTAAATATGCTTCTGGCGGAGAAACACTTCTTATTATTATCAATGGTAAAAATAGTTGTGCTACTTGATATTTTCAAAAAAAACTTTGACAAATTTTCTTTCAGTATTTCTCGGACTACTAGAAAGAACAAAATGTATTTGAAATAGAAATGTTTTGTGACAATGGAAATGTTTTGTGACAGTCTTTACTATAAGCGGTAATGCAAATGAAAATGCTGGATCAATGTGTTGTAATTTAAATAGGCAATCATACCTCGCTAATTAGATCTGTGGCTCGTTTAGATCCCTCTATCTGTAGGGCACCAGTGGCGATCCAGGCTGCACCACGAAGGTAGTTCAGATCAGATCGGTAAATTTTCTGTATAAATAAAATATGTTCAAGAGAATTAAATTTTCAAGAGGCATTCAGTGAACAATGAGTATTAATAGAGAATAATCCATTACCTCACTCTGCAGTTCATATGCTCTCTTGGCAGCCTGCACTTTGAGGTCATCAGGCAGAGTTGTATACCTGTGCAGTGTAAGTCTATACTCCTGATCACTGACCAAAGACTGAGCCTTCTTAGCATGGAGCACATCCAACATATCCATTGGTAGATGAAACTGAGAGTGTACCTTAGAAGACTCCTTTTTGTATTTGAGCTAAGGATATAGAAAGCTGATCAATCACTTCTGCATGACCTCTCAAACTCATATTTGTGATACTCCAAATTCTGTAGCCTTCCTAAATCTGGTGGAATACTCACATCACTCTGTATATCTGTGGCATGCACAGAGTGAGCAATGTTTATGTCATCCTGTAGTCCTTTTAGCCCAATCATCTTGCCTTTTGTCTTCTCAAACTGTGCCTTGTATTTTTGCTGGAGGCAAACATTTATACCGTTAGACAGACAGATAACCAAAATAAACTTTAGTTTAAATAAACTGTTGTGTTTAAAATACTCACGTCACTGAGGATTTCTGCAGACGATTTGGCTGCTTGGAATGGAATAGCATCCAATCGCAACTTGTAGCCACCATCTCTGATCTTTCTCCAGGAGTCTTTGTAGTGTGACTACATAGAAAAGAATTCTACTTTTAGAAGTTTAATGTGGAAATTTAATCGTTTGTGCGTGTGTTTAATAGTTTCTGAAACAGGAACAGCAGTGTGCAATGGATTCTCACCTCGCTGAGGTTCATGGCATTGATCTTAGCCTGCACATGCTCTGGGATATCTCCAATCAGTGTGTACTTGTGCATTTCATTCTCCCCTTTCTCTCTGTATAATCTCTGTCAACATAAAGATATGTTACATGTTCACAATTCATATCTTTTTAATAGTTGTTCCTAAATTCAGAGCATATATCACAGAAAGAATAATTAATATAAATGAAGACATACATCAAGAACCAGTTTGCTGCTGATTTTGGCCTGGACCATCTCTGGTGTATCCTCCACACTGGTAAACTTCAGAGCACTTACATGCTGTCTGTATTTTTTCTGGAACAAACACAACACATTGCAAGGATTTATACCAACTGTCAGTGCTGGGAGATGTAGAGTGTGTTTTGAATTTACTGAACTATCTCTTGGGTGTACAGCCCCCAAGGTTTGTCATTTCAAGGACGGTATGGTTCAATCATTTCACTATACCTTCAAACTGATGCATAATTGAAATGCTAACCTCAGGCATGTGCTTCTCCATATTAGCTAAATTTAACATCTATACTCAAAGTGAAGAGAAGTGAATAATCATGGCTTCTATCCTAAAAGCAGCACTTAATGTCATAAAGCATCTCTGTTAAATTAAAAAAAAAAAAAAAAAATCTGTTTACATTTATTCAAAACATTATTTAGTAAATTTGTATAACAGAACATATGCTTTTATTTTTTTAGCCAGGAAGTTGAATTTCTGAAGGCACGGTAACCTAAAAATGATTGTTATTTGGAAATGTATTTTTTAATGGCTTTCTGATGTTTGCTGAGACAACGGTTCTTAAAAAAACTATAAAAGGTGCTGATGAATTGAAGAAATAGGTTATATTTAGCAGGGGGAGGAACAGGAAACTATCACTTGCTACGCAAGCATTACATAATTGCTCTTCAAGTGCTTAAGAATGCATTTCATTTTCAGTGGATCCTGCTGATGACCTAGAAATCTGGGTCTAAAGTTATTTGATTTTAGAACCTGTTAGTTAAAAAAAGATATTAAGTGTGTATAGCTGGTCATGTTCAAGTTTATTTGTACCTCGCTGGCTAAATCTGTAGCTTTTCTGGCCTGCTGTATATCAAGGGATCCAGTGGTTTCCCATCCCACTCCTTTCATCCAGTTCAGGTCAGAGCGATACTTTTTCTGTGAAGAAAACAAAGTTTTGATGCATAACTTCAAACAATATGCATATTTGTGCCTGTTTTGGCTTTACAAGTCATTAAACTGAATGCTGGGATAACTCTTACATCACTCTGTAGGCCATAGGCTTTCTTGGCCCATTCCACTTTCAGATCAGTGGGCAAGATGGTGTACTCATGTAAGAAGGTTTTATAGTTTTTCTCAGTGGCCAGTTCCTGGGCTTTCTTAGCATGGGTGAGGGTCATCATATCAAGTGAGGCACTGTGTTTTGTCTTGGTATCCTCATACTCTTTCTTGTAATTGAGGTCACTCTGGAGTTTGGTAGCCTTTGTTGAATGGGCCATCTGAGAATCATCTGACACAGTCTTTACGCCAATCATCTTCCCTTTTGTCATCTCATATTCTTGCTTGTACTTCACCTAAATATATAGAATATCAGGAAAGTTACATTACATCATTAGTCACAATACATGAGCTTCCCTTGATTTGTCAGTCATGTGCATCAGTACAGTGTTTGGTCACTCACATCACTGGCGAGATCTCTTGTTGTTTTGGCGGTGAGAATTGAAAGTGAGTCCAATCCTAGCTCAAAACCCTTCTCCCTCTCCTCTTCCCAACTACTCTTATATGTTTTCTGAAAATCACAGTTTAATTTGTTGGTTAAAATACAGGCAGTGGGTTGTTAGTTCATGTGTAGTTCAATTGTTCAATTCATACCTCACTGAGAAGCTCTGCATTAGCTCTGGCTTGCTTGAAGAGAGGCTCATCTTTGCTTATAGTGTACTGGTGCATTGTCTGTTCAGTGCCCGCTTTGTATGCCAGCTGAATACAAGATAAGGCCAGTCAATCCCAGAAATATTTACTGAGGAGGGAAATATCCAATCGGATGGATCATATCTTACCCCACTCTGCAGCTCCTGGCTCTTCTTAGCATGTATGATGGAAGGAGTGTCTGCCACTTGTGTGAATTTCACCCTGTCCACCTTCTGGCGGTACTTTTTCTGTATAGAGGTGGAAAATGCAGTTAGAGTAAATGTGTGAAATCCAGCACTGTCTTCCTAGTGAAGACCAAAGAAATCCTAGTGGTAAAGCTAGTTAAGAAATCTATATTTAAATGCCGGTGACCAGATATGTGAGTCTAATAAATAGGGAATTACAATTAATGACCAACCTCACTGACTAGTTCTCCTGCTTTCTTGGCTTGTTCTACATCCAGACAGCCATCAGCCTCCCATCCAACTCCTTTCATCCAGGTCAGGTCTGATCGGTACTGGTTCTAAACAAGCCAAATCAATTATCCATGACATGCATAAAGTACAGTATGTATATCATTTTAGTAAGGTCTTGCAAACAGGCATGCTTTCTTACATCACTCTGCAGTTGGTAGGCTTTCTTAGCTTGCTGCACTTTCATGTCATCTGGCAGGACGGTATAATCGTGTAACTTCTTCCTGTAGTCCAAATCACTGGCCAGAGCCTGAGCCTTCTTAGCATGACTCAGATTTACCATGTCTAGAGGCAGGTTGCACTTGGATTGAGTCTCCTTGGAATTCTTTTTATAAGCGACCTATAGCAAATAAATTTGTTAAGATATTTTGCTTAGCCTGATGAATCTGAGATCAAAACTCAACCTGACTTTGAGTCCCAGGCTTACCTCACTACTAAGCTTGGCCACCTGAAGGGAGTGCATTGTCTTGGAGTCACTCACATCCATTCCTATGGCTTTGTCTTTGTTCTTTGTATATGCTTCCTTATACTTGATCTGTACAGCCCAATAATTCAAATCAACCCAAGGAAACACATTATAATGAAATTTACATTTAAACATTTGATTCTTACATCACTAGCCAGGTCTCGAGAAGCTTTGGCAGCTTTGAGTGTCAGTGTGTCCAGGCCGATATCACATGCTTTGGATTTGTTCTTTTCCCAGTTCTCTTTGTATTTGATCTGTGAACATGCGGGAAGACAACACTTATCAGCACAATCAACATGTGTGAGCTATATATAAGGATAACAAACAATGTGCCAAGGTTCTGGAATGTGAGTATAGGCTTACATCACTGGCGAGTTCTGCACTGGCTTTGGCCTTTTTAAGTTCTGGTGTATCTTGAGATATTGTGTACTGTGTCTTTGTCTTCTCATAGTTGGCTTTATAGTTCAACTTGAATGAAAGATTATATGTGAGGCTTAGATATATTTTATTAAATTCACTTAAACACTCATTGACAAGGACAAATTATGCTTACATCGCTGAGCTGATGGGCATTGATTCTGGCTTGTACAATTTCAGGAGTGTCTGTAACCTGGCTGAATTTCAGCTTGTCAATATGCTGTCTGTAGTTTTTCTGTGTGGAGGGAAAAAAGACATCTATTTAGATGAACCTGCATATTTACATTTATAAAGCTAAGGCATCACTTTACAAGCTGTCAGAATGGCACACAGGAAATTTAAAGTTATAGCCACATCAAGAATAATGGACTTACATCTTTGAGTGGCTCCAGTTTCTTCTGTGACTGATAGGATGGAGTGATGGTGGCTGGATAGTTGTACTCACTCTGAACATGCTTCTCCTGCTCATATTCTGATTTGTAGGCAATCTGAAAATAAATGATATTGCAAACACACTAAATTATGTCTTAAAAATATAAAAGTAGAATTTTACTTTTAAGGTTTAGGGTCAGCATGATTTCAGCTATATTTATTTGATCAAAATACAGCAATATTATAAATAACAATTTTAAATGTGCAATTTACACTGCTGTGTGTGTATATATACACATGTAGTTTGATATTTTTTTATGAAAAATATATGATACTTTTGGAAATTTAAAAAGAGCCAAATGTATTTGCCAATGTAAAACCTTTTTTCTGTCACTTTTGATCAATTTAATGAGTTTTTTTGACCCCAATATTTAATTTATCAAGAAAAAAACAAAGCTTTTACATATTTACTAATATGTTGAAAATTAATTTTACTTGCATGAATTTATTACTGCATGAATTCTAACTGAATAAAACTGAATAAAAAATGAGAACAAGCAACATATAAGAGATAATATGTTCAGAAGAACTGTCTTTCTTCTTACATCACTGGCAAGCTTTCTGACGTTCATGGCATGCATGGTCTTCTTATCAATGCCACCACCCTCATAGTGCCCCTTCATGTGATTGGTGTAATTTTCCTTGTATTTATTCTGCAATCACAAACAGAGTGAATGAGCTCACATGTGACTACACAGCACGGCAACACCTTAAAAATAGAATATGCTGTCATTCTTTGTATATAGCAGTCACATCACTGATATGAGGAGCTCACATCACTGGTAAACTTGGCAATCTTTGACACATTCTTGAACTGTGGCGTCTCGCAGTAGTTGATGCTGTGGCCTTTGTTGGTCTCAAGGTCCTTCTTGTATTCAACCTGTATAACAGGAGGATGTCTGTGTCACATAGGCAATGAAGTTGTGGAATTTTCTCTATTCTCTAGAAATCTCTATTACTCATCGTGCACTGCATACAGAAAAGCATTTGCTTGTAAATCAGGGTAGGATGAGGATGTGGTATTGTTTTATGGAATCATCAGGTATACACTGTGGCATGTGAGAAGGTGAAAATAGAAGGATGATGTCGCCCCTGGGCTTTTTGTGTTGTTTTTGTTTATGTCTGTGGGTGGCTGAGCTCATGAGATGTGGAGAATGCAGGTGTGGAGACATTATGTCTGGCTGAGCATAAAAGTGACACTGAAAGATGAGTTCACTGATCCTCTCTTTCTCTTTTTGCACGTGTGCACTCAGTAAGCCAAGTTACAAATCTTCAGCTAACTAATCAATGCTGTTTCTAAATATGTTTAATGGTTAAAAGTGAACATGCCATCCATCTGTTCTTCTTCCCCTGATGCAGGCAATGGACCAAGGGCATAAATCACTCACCTCGCTCACAAGCTTGTTGATTTTGCGAGCACACTTTAGAGTCAAGTTGTCATCAGTGTTTAGAGTGTGGTATGCAGAAGATCCCTTCATCTTGTTTAAATCCTTCTTGTATTTCAACTGCAGGTTAAACACGGAGAGAGGGGGATGAGAAAGGTGTTTAAACACAGCAATACCAGAAAGAGCTCAATCTAATGTGCAGGATGCCTGATGAATGCCTGTGACATGAGAGAACATACACAATCAGTCATTTAGACAGTCAGTGTGTCTAAATATGTCTTTTTAATACCTCTAGAAGTGACACTGGATTCTTAGTGGGAGTCACTGGAAAAAAATGTCATATTCCACTTAGTGATGACAGGTCAAGGTGAGAAGTCATTAACCGTTATAATTCTGGCATTATTTTATTCAAATTTTGAATTTGCTTGCATTTCTCAATTTTTGGTTTCAGTTTTTATTAAAATGTTTGTATATATATATTTCTTGTACTAATTATATTTTATTTTAAAAGAATTGAGTTACTAAACTATTAATAGTTTTATTTTTAGTTAATGGTAATAAGTCTAACAGTGTTATTTTAATATCTCTGAGGTACTATTATAGTTTTTGGTAATATTTTGAATCAAATGATATTTTTATAGGTTCTGCTTTCATGTTAATTCTTATTACCTTTTTAGTAATTTTGTTTAGTGATTTTCCTATTTTTTTAATAGTGTATTTTTTTTATTTTCTTTGTTTAATGTTTATTTAAATGTTATTTATTTTTGTCAAACAAGTTTAACAAAATGAAAATGTGGCCTGTAAAGGTTTTTTATATTTTATTTCATTAAAATTGATTGTATTTCAAGTAGTACAAAAATGTTTTATGGCTTTAGTTTAAGTTTCAGAAAACTATAATAACCCTGAACCCTGACTGGGACTGAATAAGCCTTCTGTGAAAAGTGGAACATCTACAATGACAGACCACTTCAGCAGTGATGATGCACTGATACTCACATCACTGGCTATGTCATGGGCTTTCTTGGCCATCTGGTATCCAGGGGTAATCATAGCAGGGAAGCTGCCCTTGCCCTTTTGCTGTTCATATTCCTCAGTATAGGCATGCTAAAGGAATCGGAGACATTCAGTATAACCATATGCATGGATATATTGAATGTGCATTGAATGCGCAAAAGAACGCTGTGTCACCTGACTGAAGTGCTCTGCATTCTCTTTGGCCAAAGCAAACTCTGCAGAACCGGCATCAGTGCTGGCCTTGCCCTTAATCTCCTGCTCATATTTCTGTTGATATTTCACCTACAAAAAAACAACACTAGATTACAACTGGCATGCACATGCAGCTGACGTCAATGTGTCATTTACACATTTGGATACTTACTTTGCTGGCCATCTCGCCTGCTTTTTTAGCCACCTGGTATCCGGGAGTGAAGTGGGCAGGAAAACTACCTTTACCCCTCTGCTGTTCATATTCCTCAGTGTAGACATACTGTTTTTATAGAAGGAGATGGCAAATTAAAACATATGCATATTATTCAGCCACAAAGAATTTTCAAGATTTTATTCACTTACATCACTGACAATCTTCCCTTGATTTTTAGCTAGAAGCACATCAGGAGTATCCGTCACAGATGTGTATTTTGACACTCGTTCTTCGTGGCCTTTTTTATACTCCACCTGAATAAAAAAGAAAGTAACAATCAACTTTTTGAGAAAGAAACTGCACTTTTTGCAACCTAAACTTAACTTACATTGCTAGCCAGTGTATTGGCTTTCTTTGCCATTTCATATCCTGGCGTGATCAAAGCTGGGAAACTGCCCTTTCCTTTAGACTGCTCGTATTCTTCTGTGTATTTCACCTTTGAATCAACATATAACATGACAGATAAGAAACACAACTTGTGCAATGATAATAATAACATAAACAGGCATAAGACGAAGGCTTCCAGATGACTGTGTGACCATACGTCCTGGACAGGTCTAGCTGGGAATTTGTAATTGCCTAAAATGCTCGGGAATTGGCTCTTGGTCACGATTGGTTGCTTACAGACTACTGGTCAAACTACTTATTATATATATATTAGAAATATTACAGAAAGAATTTGCTACTATCACAATCTTGTCTGAAAGATTACAATACCAGAGGAAGAATAAAAAAGTATAAAGATTCGTGGATTTTTAAAACCATGTGATTTCAGACTGACAGGTGACTTTAGAAATGTATCCTTACATCACTGGCCAATGAGACTCCAGTCTTGGCATGTAACATCTCAGGTGTGTCGGCTACAGAGGTAAACTGCGTCACACGTGCTTCATGGCCTCGTTTATATTCCACCTGCAGCCCAAATGACCACTCTTTGTAACATATTATCCTAATTTATCCAGTTATAGTTTCAGCAAAAAAACAAGAGTCTCATTTTTCATTTGCCCATTTCATTTGCCCATATCCGATCTGATAACTCACATCACTAACGGTCTTCTGTGCCTGGGTCACACGTACAATTTCCTGGCTGGAAACGCTGCCTGAGTAAAATGACTGTTGTCCCACAAATTCAGTTTGGTAACCTTGCTGCTTTCAGAAAGATTAAAAAAAGGTCACATGTTAAAAAAAAACAGCCTCAACTAAAGTTAATGTAGTTATGGTACTACTTCTTTTGGTTCCTCACCTGACTGGCAAGCTGGCTGGCTTTACGAGCTTGCTCGATTTCTTTCGATCTCATGTCATAGTGGAAAGTTGACATGAAACGCTCCCCTTCTTCTCTATATTTATTCTAGAAACCAGAGATATATGTTAGCGTGCTTCCTATCAGCACAATAAATGTGGTAATGATTGATTCTGTAAGTCCTGATGAAAAATAATGGTGTATCACAATATTCAATGACACGCAACATCAGTTATATTAGTGACACCGTGTTTACGTAATTTTTCAGGGAAGAAAATAAATAAAACATGTTAATATAAGCATGGGGGTCTGCATTCTGTCAGTCATGAAGGTCGCTCTAGAGCCCACTAACAGACAGGGGCAGCTGGGATCCCACTGAGACAGATTCACAGAAGGAGAGAGAGGGAAAGGAAGCAAGAAAGGAAGAGAGGTGGGCCACGTTCATGTGGTGTAAATTTAAACAGCAAATACATAAAGAAGAGTATCATGTCACACCACAGAAATAACTGGAGAGATGCAGTTCTCATTCCAAACCTGTAGAGTCACCAGGGCCTTTGAGCTCTCCTAAAAACAGACCTTTAATCCAGCTCATATAATATATGGGGTATTACAAGCAAAATGCCCCATGTTCAACCCTTTAAATACTTTTTAATAAAAAATCTGATAGCAATATCCAGACATCGGATATATAATATGCATCACTAGTTTACCACCAATTTTAAATAAAAAAAACTACATAATTTATTTATTTAATGTTTTTTTCTGAATACCTTTGTTTCAAATAAGATTTTTTTAACCAATTTATGTAACAAGATAAATTAAACTGAGATCTTAATGTATTCATTTATTTAAAGTGGTGTGGCCATTTTAATAAAATATGTGAATACTGTACGTTTTTCCGGTAATGATCAGCTGATTACACACACACACACACACACACACACACACACACACAAATATAAATGGGTATGGTAAAAAGCCATGTACTTAAATTGGAGTAATGCGCAGTCAGCTTTTCATTATCACCCTGGAGGAGTTTATTTTCCAGTAATTATAAGCTGACTGTAAATTATTCTCCCTCTTAATGTTTCATATAGTGTATTTTCAATATGAAAACCTTGACAGCATTACCTCAGAACTTCACACTTGTTGTAAATACATCAAATAATGTTTCAGAAAACCAAGATATTTTGATTTGAATTTTAAAAGTACATAGTTTTAGTTTTTATAGCCTCTGCTTTAGAAAAGATGTACTTATTGTAGGTAATTTACTATAGCACTTTGTCAGATGTACATTAAGTCGATGACGTAAACAAAACCTCACCTCACTGACTGCTTCAGATTGCTTCTTGGCATTGATGTTAACAGGAGTCTCATAAACACTTGTGAAAGTGTTGTTCTTTGGATTATGCCTATAGATATAAGATAAATAATTAAGTATTTTACGCAATTAATGACCAAACTATGCAGTAAATACAAATTATGCCTTATAGTCATGTAGCAATGGAAAATAATGCTGATTTATTAAAACGCTGAGCCTTAATTATTAATAAAAATGAAATTCAAGCCAAAAAAGACTCCAAAACTTACACTTGGCAGTACGGCCTTTTCTGATGGCTGACATAATTATTGGCAGTCAGTACCATCTTACAGACCTCACAGTGAAAACATGCTTTGTGCCAATTCTGAAAGAGAAAAGAGAGACATACATGCAAACATGCATGAGTCGAAAAATAAAAAAAACTAAAAACAACTTCCTTCTCCTGAAATTTGTCTTTCTTACATCATAGAACACATTGTTAGGCTTAACCGAAAAATACATTGACGCTTTATGATTACTTATTTACTATCATGTTAATATGTAAGATCTTTGAGACATATGGCGTAAAGACTTACCTGACTAATAAGATTGATCTTCTCCGCCGGGTACACCACAAACCCACACCTTGCACACTTTTGAACATTCATACTTTGAACAAATTAAGCCAGCAACTCCAGAGAAAAATAAAAACAACTTTTTTCCCTCGCCCCTTCCGTCTCAGTCGCTGTCCTGTGTTAAACTTAGATCTGTTCTCTGAGACCCTGTCTAGTACATGTCAGTGGGTGCAGAGTTCCACCCCTCTTTAGCTGTCGCCAGTCAGCTGACTGGTTGACCAGCTGTCAGTTACTTGAAAGGGGAGAGAGATGACACTGAATTGTGATCACGGTGTTGTTCACTTTGAGTACATAAGTCAGAGTCTTCAGACGTGCTCTAAATAGGTGAATGAAGTCACGGCTGGATCGTTGCGCGTGTTCTGAAGTGCCTTACTTTCTATGCACTGTCATGACTTTCTGTCATTTTCTCAATTAAGATTTTATTGTTCATGCTGTTATATACTACATAACGTTTATATATGATTCAGTCAATCTTAAAATAAGGTGACAATCATGTTCACTGACATTCAGTCACCAAAAATATTTTAAATGCAACATAAACCCTGCATGAAAGGCATGATTCTATAATGTTCTAAAATAATCATCTGACTCTAACATTATCTCTACAGATTTATAGCTCTACATTTATTTTTTTTTTCTGTTATGCATTAATGCAAATCAAAAGAAAATAAATAATTAAAACAAGTATTAAAATAACAATAATGCATTGATGTTTGTTATTTTAGCTTGTCATTGGTGTTATCAATTTAAAAAAGGTATTCTGAAAAAACAACAAGTTAGAGGAAGAAGAGGCTGTTCAAATGGGCACATGGTTATTTTTTTATTCACATTGGAATAAAAAGGTCTTAATTTACTTCTTCATTTAATGGAAGTATTGATTTTAGTCTGGTTAATAAAGTTTGTTGTAAAATGCAATTGACAGCATTTTATTAATGTTTCATGAGAATTTGCCACTTGCTTTATTTGTGAAATAAAGTAAAATATTAAAATAAAATAAACAGTCAAGTTCACGGTTTCGCGAGACTGAGCACACGGCACGCAAAATAAACTTAAATAGATTTAATTCCGAACGGGCAAAATAATAATAATAATTACAGGCAAGCAGACAGGACATAAACCAAGTAACCGCGACAATCGGACAAACTGAAGACAACCACACAGGACTTAAATATACAACGTAATTGACTAAACTAACGAGACGCAGCTGAAGACAATTATTCAATAAACACGAAGGGAAGGTAGGACACAGAGCACATGGCACGAGACAAAAACAATAAACAAACAGTCCAGAGACGTGACACAAGTCAACCTATATAATTATTTTATACACTATAATAGTCCATCGTGTGAAGAAAAATATTTACTATCTGCTCTAATGGTAAAAATTAAGAATAATTTTACATTAGCCAGTAACAAACATTATATAATTCTAACACAAAAGGCCCATAAAAATTATTACATGAAAATATTCTTGTATTAATTCATAATGTACATAAACACAAATGTACATAATAATAATCATCATCTTCATAATAATATACAAAAAGTACATTATTTATTTTTTATAATACATATTCTTTATTATTATTATTATTATTATTATTATTATTATTATTATTATTATTATTATTATGTGAAATCAAATACATTTAAATAATTCAGATGGATAAATAAATAAATTTAATTAATTAATTAATTAATACAGATAGATAATTAAAAGGTTTTTTATTTCTAAATACGTTTCATTCTATTCTATTCTATTCTATTCTATTCTATATTCTATGTGTGATTAATAAGCAGGAGGTTAGCGCAGTGGTTTTCAACACATTTAAATTGACTCTGTTTCTTTAAATACACGAGACATTCCGGCTGGAGGAAATGGAAGACAAGGAGTTGGGCAGTAGTTTCGTTTTCTCCGTCTAGTAACCTTAAACTTGAAAGAGCAACGAACAAAACAGAAGCTGATCCGACAAAAAAAAAAAAAAGTAAGTTTCAAGAGTAACTATATAGTAATGTTGTGAAAACATCTAACTATGCTGAACTGAATTATCTTTGTTTGGCTACCGACAATAAGTAACCAACATTGCGTTGCATTGCTAACTCTATGCTAGAATAGCAGCGTTTACGATCAGTCAAGTCTAAGTCTAGGTCTAGGTTAGTAAACATTAGTAAACCTATTTTCTTAAAAGTGCTAATTAAGAAAAACGTAGTAAGCCTTACGAAAAAACGTAGTAAAATATGTAATATGTAATATGTAAATATGTAATAACCACGTTTTGTATTCGTTGTATTTACTATATATAACAGCGTAGCAAAAACTGTTAATTTTCGTCAGAATACTGTTACCCGCAGAGACTCCTATACACTTCCTCCAGAAACATTTCAGCTGTAGAACACACTACATGCTATACGTAAATACCTTAAAATATACTAGCAAGCATCAATAACTGCTGAGGTAATTGTGCATTTAATGTTACCATTGAAAAGCTGTCTTTAGGCAACCGTGATAAGCGGTCGGACTCTCTTTCTTCCTGCTGTAGCCTACACTTCGTGTCCCAAAATGCAGCTTTTTCTTCGTTAGTTCTTACACATAATACAGACATTTCATTTCTACCCAAGCCATAAGTTAATAGAAACATTAAGAAAAAAAATGACTAAACATCCCGTTAAGACAACATCACAAAGTGAAAGTAAAAGTTGGTCATTTACAAAAATAGGAGTAATAAAAGACTGCTTTTCAAAAGTAACAAAATGAAAGTGGAAACGGCGACTGTTTGAAGAAATTTTCCTCAGAAAAAAGGGGTACACGGTTATTTTCACTACCGTAAAAGTATAGTGTAGGTTACTAATATGGTGTTTCCTACAAACAGTTTAAAAACGTTTATTTGAAATCAATTCCTTATTTAATGCCAGTAAGAGTAACCACAGCTTGTGTTTTGGTGTAAACTACATGACAGTAGTAAATGTCAGTAGCGAGGGGATGGGGTAACATGTCAAGATAATTATAAGTTACAAAAAAATATTTTATTTCACCCCGTCAAGAATTTCCAGTACTGTTCCTCTGCTTAGTTGGCTTGTGTTACTGAACATAACAGAATTAGTTCTTTCTTCAGAATGGATGCAGAAACCTTCACCACTGAGAGTAAAGAAACAATGGAGGACCAAGACTGTGGAGAAGGAGACACAGTAGATGCAAAACCTGACCGCAAAGGGAGATTTGTGCTTTTTGGAAGGTAAGACTATTTCTAACTTAATTAATCTATATATTAATTCATTTAGTCATTCTATTGTGAAAGTAATTCAGTGAATTATTTAGTATTTGTGTAGTCAATCATTTATAATTTACAGTAGTAGTACAGCGTCCAAGTAGTTCTAAGTACAAGTCCATGTCGTACACTAGGTGGCGCTACAGTCCTCTTTATGAATAACAAGGCCAACAAGGCTTGCATCATATGTAGTATATTTGAGTGTGTCTGAATATGCTTTTGAGATGTCTAGAATCATTTTTCATATCTCTTCCGAATGAATCCACCTGCATATTAAGAATTGATATTGTACATTTTGTCACATTTTATTTGGTGTGCTCTGCAAAAAGCCTAATACGTAAGAATGATAGTGTGTATGTCAGTAGATGGGTGCTCTTGTCCTGCGTGACCCTGGTTGAGGGGTTTGAATAGGCCTTTGGAAAACTCTGGGGGGTGGCGTGTGTGCTGACTCAGGTAGCGTGCGCAGCCCCAGCCCAGCGGAGCCACCACTGCACTCTTTATAGAGTATAGAGCATGCCGGGACCCTAGCACACACCACACAACAACACCACACCACAAGGGAAAAAAATCCACCCAAAAGCCTAAAATCTGGGAAAGATTCAGCAGATCTAGAGGGAAGAGCAACACGTTTTCAATGCAGAGTGGCGTAGCATTTAAAGAAGAGCCCAGGTAGGAGAGCGCTCTGATGGGACAGGAGGTAGTGGGGAGTTGGGGGTGGGGGGTCGCTACCCCACATCACATGGGACACCTGTGATTCGCTCCACTGTTCATGTGTGTGAGAGAGAGTGAATAGGCAGGAACCCATTGTTGAGTTTGGGTAACGTGATGACTAGGCTCTTCTGGAATACTGGCACATATTGTACATCGAGCGGCCTACTAATCTGGACGGATCCTTTGGAAATTTCACAATGGGGAAATGAGACGTCTGTGAGAATTTTCCCTCAGGCATGTGGAATATTATGTTTGGGACACCGTGAAGTTTTAGAGCAACTAATATTATGATCGATATGGGGATTTAATTGTCTTCATGACGCCGAAAATCCCGGTTAGCTGCCATTTTCGATTCTCTGACTCGCATGGATTGCATTTTCTGTTTGAGCTTTGGTGGTTTTACTTACAGATGAGCTTATTTATTATTTTGTCCCACTATGTTCTTGTAGATGTACATTAGGGGATGTACACGATGCATGAAGGATTCTAATAGATTGGTTGGCTGTCTGTCTCTGTCTTTTAGTAAGAAGAAGGATGGCAAACTGCAGGAAAAAGAGCAATCTTCTGAAAGCCATTACAGGATTGTTTCACCAACATTCCAGTATAAGATGAGCCACCGGCGTGTCGGCAAGTGCATCATCATCAACAACAAAAATTTTGATGAAAAGACAGGTGAGTCTTCATCTCCATGTTATGCTAT
The DNA here is from genome assembly GCF_018831695.1 of Puntigrus tetrazona. NCBI lineage: Eukaryota > Metazoa > Chordata > Actinopteri > Cypriniformes > Cyprinidae > Puntigrus > Puntigrus tetrazona. Next base: position 13,441,914 of record NC_056710.1, on the reverse strand, counting down.
GTTGACCAATCAATATTGATTTAGCACATCCAGTAAAAAGAGTTTAATTTATTGTATTTTGTAATTTATTATGACAATAATAATAGTATTAAACAATGTTTTGTTATGTATTATAGATGCAAGCTGTTTTATGAGCTTCTACTTATAAGTTTTGATCTAATTCATTATTGGTAAATGGTTAAAAAAGAAAATTGTGATATTTTTGTGCGATTTGCTCATCTATATAATGATGTAAAAGTAAAAACCAACAACAACACATTCAAATGCATTAGTATTCCAACGTAAATTTTCAAAAAAGATTTAGAACAAAATTAAACCTGTTTATCTGTAAAAACAGAAGTAAATAGAATGTTGAGTTATTTAAAGCTGACGCTGTGTTAAACTAATGCTGCTTTGTTATCTGTGTTTAAGGGATGAATGTACGCAATGGCACAGATCGTGATGCTGGAGAGTTGTTCAAGTGCTTTAAAAACTTGGGCTTTGAAGTTTTCATCTACAACGACCAGACCTGCAGGAATATGGAGCGGCTACTTAAAGAAGGTGAGTGATCAAATTATGTATTTGTACCCCATATCATCAAAATGGCACATGCGCTTTATAAATTAGGCTTACATAACTCTGCTGGGAAATTTTATGAAACATATCAAATGAAAACACACGAGTGTCATATATCAGTAAGCGCCAAAAAAAGTGTCATGGAACTTTTGCGGAATGTGGTTGGGCTGATTGCATCATAACATGTTTTGAATTTAGTTGTGTTTTAAAAACGAGTGAACTAACTAGCTGTTCACTGACTATATAGGCATCTGCTTTTTAATAGAATATAACCACTTTGCAATCTATTTTAAAACATTTTTTATAAGGCATTAAGGGATGCTGTGTTACTCAGCTATGTATATCACAAGCATGCGTTAGTTTTTAGTTATGCTTTTTAATGTTGAATTAAATGTTCAGTATAACCTTCGATTTTTTTTTCTTTGTTGCAATATATAGCCTTTTTAAAAAAATAGGTCATGGATATTACATAGTTGATCTTAAAACAAGACTTTTGTAGATTTGTTGAATTATTTTTTTGTTTTTTCAAATGTATATTTTTTAAGTCTCTCTGCTGCCCTCTACTGTTAGTGGCTCTACTGTTAGTGTGTATTATTAACAGTGTTTGCAAAACCAGTTTACCAGTTTATCACACTAAAATAACTAAAGTTTTATTTTTCTTCTCTCACATATTTCGTCTCAACATGTTTCAGTCTCAGAAGAGGACCACAGTGACAGCTCCTGCTTCGCCTGCATCTTGCTGAGCCATGGCGAGGAGGGCATGATTTACGGCACGGATGGAGCAATGCCCATCAAGAGTATGACCTCGCTCTTCAAAGGAGACATGTGCAAGAGCCTCGTGGGCAAGCCCAAGCTCTTTTTCATCCAGGTAAGAGGAGCAGGGCCACAGGAGGATTTGGGGAGGAGAGAGGAGGATGAGGAAGAAGTGATGGAGGAGAAAATGGAGCACCTACATACAACGGTGTCTATTGTTTTAATGCTATTTCAGTCGCACCATACCCGGAGTTACCCTACCTTCTCTAAAGTGTACTTTAAGTGGATATTGACATGGTTGTGTGTTTTCGCTGGCAGGCTTGTCGGGGTTCAGAGTTTGATGATGGTGTACAAACAGACTCAGGACCGCCCAATGACACGATAGAGACAGATGCCAATCCAAGACACAAGATTCCGGTAGAGGCAGACTTCCTGTTTGCTTATTCAACTGTGCCAGGTATTTTCTTACTCTTAATTACAGAATGTGGAATGCAGGAAATTTTGTCTTAAAGAGTCCCACACGAAACAATATTTTTTTTTGAGTCTTCTAGAACTGCATGCAATAAACATAGCATTCCTTATAGTCCTTATTATTTCTTATATAATAAATGTTCTTTCAAAAATACATACAGCTTGACCAGTCTAGTCTCCTTCATAAACTGATTACTTGGTGACACTTTACAATAAGGTTCATTAGTTAACATGAACGAAGAAGGAACAATACTGCAGAAAGTTTTTTTTTTTGTCAATGCTAACTTTACTAAAATCACAAGTTGTGCTAGTTAATGCACTGTGAGTTAACATGAACTAACAATGAATGATTGAATTTTTATGAACTAACATTAACAAAGATGAATAAAAACTGTAATAACTTTATTGTTCATTGTTTGTTAACGTTGGGTAATACATTAATGTTAACAAATAACCTTATTGTAAAGTGCTACCAATGATTTATGATTCATTTAAAAAGACTCGATGTATATATTACTTAGACACATTAGTGTTCAAAAGATTAGGGTAAGATTTTTAATAAATTAATACTTCTATTCATTAAGAAAAGTAAAGTATGGAAGCTTATTTTCATCACAGACGTTTTTCTTATCTCAGCAAGTTTATGTCTTAGAATTCTGAGATTACATTTCACTATTCTATCTTTTCCTCAAAATTCGGAGTTTATATCTTACATTTATTTTTTTCCCCAGCATAGTATAAAGTCTTTTACACGCTGCAAGATATAGCAATCCTATAAGATCATTAGAAAACGACGTATATAAGCATTTTGGGTCACCTGTCGACTGGTCAGTAAACATAGGTCAAAGCTTCAAACACACTGCAATGATAAACTCAATTTCTGATGCTATCAGAAATGACAACGGCTGACAACGGCTGAAACCTCTCACTGTATGACATAGATTTTCCAAAGAAATCGCCATAATTTGTCTAGGACCCCTGAAAATCGTGCAGCATAGAAGGTTTAAAACAGTAAAACAATATTAGATTGAATTTTTATATAACAGATTCTATTTCAAATAAATGCTGTTCTTTTAAAGGTTTCTCTGAATCAAAGAAACCTCATAGTAGTCAAGTCACCATTATTTATATAGTGCTTTTTATACTGCAAATTGTGTCAAAGCAGCTTTAAAGTATTAAATGGGGAGGCAACATTAAAATCTTACATGACAATCTTATGCAATTATGTTTTTATGTTGTGATATTGCTTACTGTATTTGTCAATTAGCAGTTGAACTGCATAGTTTGGGCCCTTTTTGTATAACCATTAACGTTTGATTAGATCAGATTTGAATCCATTTAAATCAAATCAATAGATGAAATATTGTGATATCATGTGACACACAGTTGTACAGTAATATAACATCTGTACACATTTGTTCTCACAGGTTACTACTCCTGGAGGAATCCGGGCCGAGGCTCCTGGTTTGTTCAGGCCCTCTGCAACGTTCTTAATGAGTTTGGCAAGCAACTTGAAATCATGCAGATCCTCACTCGGGTCAACTACATGGTGGCCACCAACTTCGAATCCTGGTCAGAGGACCCCCGTTTTAGCGAGAAGAAACAGATACCTTGTGTGGTGTCCATGTTGACTAAAGAGCTCTACTTCAACTGATCTGAGCAGACCATCTTCACATGCTGTGCTCCGTCTGCCCTTTCACAGCATGCGCATTTTCTGGCCAAGGACTTTATAGTAGCACACTTTTAATTTGTTATCTTTTAACAGTAAATATAAACCAAATTGTTAACCTTTTTTGTCATTGATCCGCCATAAGGAGGGAAACCTCAGTCCAATACTTGAGCAAAATATTTTTACATAAATGTAAGAAGCATTTTTAAGAGGTGCACATTTCAGGATGGCAGGCAGGAAAGACACATCAGGTGTACAAAGACTGACCACTGACTGACCTCGACACGACTGACTTTACTCGACCAAGCGGTCACAACATTCAGGGATGATCCCAGCTGGAAGTCTGTGTGTGAACGCAATTTTTTTTTACGTTATGCTGGGCATATAGACACCGAAATGGTATTTCTTTTTGCTACTTCCTGTTCAAATCCACTACTTTTTCAGTGAATGTTCTACTTCAACTTTCTCAGAGTATTCCAGGGAATAGTAATGTCAAATATTATCTGATCTTTGTCCACTGGCGGTGTCAAATATCCATGTTGCTTTGCCAACTGTGAAAGATTTTCTGCCACTTTTACTAGATATAAATTTTTACTAGATTTTTTACTAGATTTTTGATCCTAAAAATTTGTAAAAATAATATATAATAAAAATAAATAATAAAATAGGAGCTTGGAAAAGACATCCAACACCACACAAAACCTTTGCTGTTCTGTTTTTACAGAACAGGCAACTCGAACATAAATTCAAAGCATATAAATGGCCATTTGTAGCATTTTAGTTTGGTTTGGTTATTCCAGAATGCTCTTCAGAGGAGGTCAAAGAAAGGGCATGAATAGAAATGGAGTGGCATATAGTGAAGTAATGCTGACACCTGCAAGGTTTTGAAAGCTTTTCGTTCATGCCTCACTGGTTAGTTTGTGTTCACTGAAAAACTGAAATTAGATCAGCATTCATTCTGTGTATTTTGAGCACACTGTAGCTTCATGCAGTATTTACTGATGGTTTGTACCGAATCCGTCTATAATCTACAGAGGCAGCTATTGTTTTACTGGTGACCATTTTACCCATTTACCACCCATCTGACCAAATGTGCCGTTTCAAACTTGATGGAAGGTTCTGAAGTTTTCAGAGCTTGTTGTCTTTGGTTATGTCCAACAGTTTTTAATTTACTTTTTGGTTCTTTCTGTATTTTTCATTCTCATTGTTCATCCGGATCACACACTGAATCTGCCAGCCTGTGCACCATCTGACCACCACAAATTAAAGGCCCTCTTTTCTTTATGCATAGATTATTAGTGAAGTGCTCCAACTATACTGTTTTGAAATGGAAGACAATTTTTATTTTTTATTTTATAGTACACTGTTTTTACATTTAAATGCTTTACAGTGATAATAGGAATGTTAATTACTTTTTTTTTGCACAAATGCCCTGAAAAAATTGTTTACATTGTCAACATCACATTGTATAAAGTGGGGCTGATTTTTGTTTAAATTACTTTAATTCAAATGAATGCATTTGTAAGCCTTATTTTATTGTATTAAAAGACTTTATTGAAATCTGTCTTTTTTTAATTAATATTTCAAAGTAGTTACAGACTACTGTTCAGATGTTTAAATGTGTTTTAAAACATAGTTATTTTATATGTACATATATTTAAAAATGTAATTCATGCCTGTGATGGCAACATTTTCAGCAGCCATTATTCCAGTCATCAATGTCCTACAGAAATCATTCTGATTGGATGCTCAAGAAAAATTCTTACTATTACTAATGTTGAATACAGTTGTGGTGCTTATTATATTTATGGAAACTGATATATATATTATTTGGGACTGAATAAACAAATAAGACCCCAACCATCAGTCATTGGTTTCCATCATAAGATGGGGGCAGATTTCGAGGCATCGCAAATAAGCAGTGGTTTCCTGTTGGTCTCCTGGTTGTCGTGACCAGGACAGACAGCCTGGTAGAGTGAGTCTGTGAAGGTTCCTGCACAAAAACTGTACAGGGGTGTCATAGTGTCAGCCCCCAGGAAACAAACCAAACCTCCTTCAGAGCTGGAGAAGATGCCAATGCGCTGAAAAGTTCTCTCACTTACATGGGTGAGCTCATGGGGAACGCCATTGTGCCAGGCTGTGTAGTTTCCATTGAAATATTCAATGCACCAGGACGTCGGGCCCCGGCCCAACCAGCAGTCCTCCTCCCTGCCCTTCCTAGGGATGTTGGGGTATGTGAGCCCTAGCTCCCAATATGTCTTACCAGTAACCTGCACCTCCCAGTAGTTGCGAACATCCGTGAAGCCCTTCCTACTAATCACATTCAGCGTGGTGTCAAATCTAGAAGGGTTTTCAGAAATATCCTGCCAGGTATCGGTGTAAGTGACTGAGTCGCCCTCAGGGGAAATAATAAGCTTCGGGTGAGCAGAGTCAGGATCCAGAACAACTTCTTGGGCGTCTGAAAAAAGGAAAGCGCCAAAGGCATCGTAAAATTACAAACTCTATTTAGAAACAAATTCCTTGAAAGAGATATGAGGAAAAGACAGCATGCGTTAGGAAACATCGCAGGGATTTTTGAACATGCTTAAGCTGTACATACTAAAAGCACTAGAGTAATTTTCATGTAGAAATGTGTAGACCCTTACAGCTTTGGAAGAGTTTCTTGGTGACGGGAACCTGAGAGCGTATGAACAGCAGCAGGTTGATGGATAGACTGAGCAGTTGTTCATTCTTAAACTCATCCATCTGTATTAACTCTGGATCTGTTTTCTTCAGAGTCTCTATTATCCTATATACAAGGAAGAATATGTGTAGAAAAATACTAACGCCTCACAAGCAGGAAGGACTGTTGTGCGGAAACCTCAGATCACTTGCTTGATTAAATGCTTGGCGTAGTTAACTAAAGTATTTTTCCCGTCTTACAAATGAAAACATGCATTTTTCATAAAAAGTAAAAAGCTTAAATGAAAAAAAAAAACAATACAGGGTACATAAACTCTGGAGTGTTAACATACTTCAAATTTCTGTTCATGCCATAAATTTCCGCCATGGACCAGACACCAAATTCCCAAAACTGCAAAACTACTTACCTTTCCTCTATCTCTGACATCTGCAAGTAAAGGAAATCGAGAAATCATGGTTGAAAAAACAGAGGTATGCCTCAGTTCTACAAAAAAAATATTTTCAAGGCTAATATAGTTAACATGCAGAAGATAATAACTTTTTATTTATTATTATTTATTTAAAATTTTTATAAAATGTAGTTATTCTGCTTTACACTTTTTTAACAGTATAAAACTATGCATAGTTTTGTGGGGGAAAATCAGTTCCTCCATTGCTTCAATACAATGGCAATAATAAAAGCAAATATATCTTATATAAATGGGTTTTACATCTGAAAAATATATACAGTACACTGCCGTCCAAAAGTTTGGGGTCTCTCTATGCTCACCAAGGCCACATTTATTTGATGTGATATCCTTCAGAATTAATTACTGCTCAATTCATATTTCTTAATTTGTAATTATTTTTAATTATTAGCAATGTTAAAAATGGGCAAACTACATTTAGTGGAAAACGATTTTTGTGAAAACCGAGTTAACATTTTTTTGATGAATAAAAAAAGTTAAAATAAGCAGCATTTATTTACAATAGAAATAGTTGGTAACAATGTAAAAGTGTTCCCTTTTGGTCCATTTAATGCATGCTAAATAAAAATACTAATTCCAACTTGGGGTTTGGTGCTAATGAAGACAAAATGGTATAATCTTTCAAGCATTCTATTACAACAATCTGTTCTGGTTTACAATGCACCTTCTCTTGAACCTGAAGTTGATCTTTTTCCATCTGCGCAGACAGTTCAGTGAGCTGTTGATCGATTTCTTGCGTGAGGTGGTAGCACTTCTCAATACTGTCCTCAACAGTTCTCTCCATGGCCTCTGACTCAATATCCAACTGGCTCAGTGTAATTCTCAGATCCTCATCCAAAACCCTTTTCATGTCATCATATTTTTTCTTAATCTTCTCTTTCTGAGCCGCAGCCTTCCTCTGTGGAATAATAAAGCGTACTTAATCAGAGTCATTCGACAGATTTTAAGCATTTCATTTATTGTACTTCCAGACATTAATGTAAATTTCACCAACTTACACTGAAGTCGGATTGTTTTGATGACAGCTTCTTCATTCTGAAAGCCAGAATGTCTCTTTGTCTCTTTAGGTGCTCCTGATGTTTTGTTGGTTTGTCCTTGAACGTGATATTTTTAAAGGTCAAATTCAAGTCAAAAATACCTTTATCCGTTGCAAATGTCCATTATAACAAACAGAAAGTCATTGAATCGTTACCTGAGTTTGCGTCTTCATCATTGAATCTAGTAGCAGTTCTTCAGTTAATTTGACTGGTTTGGTTTTCTTCTATGGTGTTCTTATTCTCCACTAGCAAATGACTAGCCTAAGCCACAAACTTTGAGCTTTATACTGTTAACATGCCAAGGATAGAGGAGGGGTGACGGTCCATCTGTTGTTCCTGTGCCCTGGGAAGTATTCGTGTTGTACAACTAGGGTCCGTAAATCTGTCTGAAGGACTGAAGGAGCTGTACTGGGCCTGCTGTAGTCTGAGTATATTGTGCCCAAAAGGAGAGCGAAAGCAGCACTTGTAGCCAAAGAAAGCCTCTATTTATATCACACTCTCACATGGAAGACTTTTTAAAACTTTGTGTCGCAACACCTAATATTTGGATATTTAGATCAAGGTGACCACTTTAACAGTTGAGGAAAGACCTGACAGGGTCGTCATCTACGGACCTGTCTGCATGTGCCGCAACTGGAACGAATTCCAAACAGTTCAGAAACATTTATGGAGCAGGTAGCACCAATTATAGGCTTTAGCCATGACCCTGTTAGCCCTTGTAATGACTGATACAAATTCTACGAATGCTTGGATTGAGGCCTGTGCCAAAGCACCTGCAGCTGCCGCCTGTCTTTCTACAGCCCCACCATCCCGACACATCATGGGGAGTTTCCTGTCACAGTGCCACTGAGCAATGATTATTTAACCTCAAGCCATTTGATGAGCAGACATGCACTGGAACTGACGCAAGCCGTTGATGTCTTATTGTATGATACAGTCCATTTCGAACATGCCTGGAAATTAGAGCAGGGGTTTTTACGCTAAGCAGGTGTAAGGTTAACACCTAATCGCTTTTTCACATTTGTATATACATTACAAATATATGTTTACAGAGTTTCTAGGAAGCCGGCTTGCAGAACGCAGCTTTCGTCCGGTTTTCACACTTGCATAAATAATACAAAAAGATGTGTGAACCTGATTATACATTAGCATCTTGATAACATGCATGTCATGTTGATGTTTAGATGATACTCTACAATGACTTTTACAAGTGTGAACAGTGCTCACTGAAGGAAAACCTGCGCAAAGTGGAGAAACACTACAAATAACAATGTGAAAATTGTGAACGAGAATGTTGTTATGGTGTGTTTTGAATATTTCAGACAACTATTACTGTTGCACTGCTTTTTGGCGTCTGCTGTACAGCTCGCATTTTCAAAGGCAAATATTTGTTATGCGTGAACAGTTCGCAATATGCAGCTTTCTGGTGTTCACGTGAATGTAAATAGTGAGGAAAATAATAAATTCTTTTCGATTAGACATTTCATTTTGTGTGTGTGTGTGTGTGTGTGTGTGTGAAATCAATTCAGAATATCTCATGTTTAATTTTCTGATTTTCTCCAATCCAGTGTAACAATGTTAAATAACTTGTACTATTATACGAAGTAATTTGAAAAATATTGTACCATCAGTAAAACATTTTTCAATTTAACATTCACTAAGATGCTTATTTCCCCAAAATGTGAAACTCTATTCACCTTGTTTTACAACAGTACTACAAACCAGTGTGTTTATAATTAAGATATCTAAAAATAATATGACAAGACACACCCGTTTGCAATATCATGCAGTAAAGCTTTGTACAGCTAAAAATTCTTACAGGAAAAAAACGCGGACAGCTCTATCAAAACATCGCTCTGTTTGAGATTCCCGACTAGCTCCACGCATCGATTTTGGCACAGCCAATGGCGTTAGTTTAGGGCGTGGCTTTCTGTTTTTATAACCAATGGCAGATGGGAGGAGTTAAGTTCAGTTCAGTGTTGGCTGAAATGACTTCACCTTCAATCTCAGGCTACTGTATAAGTCTGAAACTGCATCCGTGGCATCATGCAACAATGTTATGTTATGTTACAGAGATAACACAACCTCACATTATTTGAATAGTGAGTACGAAAAAGTAGGTTTAAACTTGAGTACGTCTTGACAAGTTTTTCTTGTTCGAGTACATGTGTCTCAAATCACCGCCTTCCTTGTGACATCACTTTTAAGGTTTTTTACCTATTGTCTAAACTTCCTCATACATTTTAACCACATATTGTGTTCTTACTGACGGTGAGCATCTATATCAGGTACAGAAACTACATTTTAAGTCAAATAATAATTTTATAATCATAACTTTTTTATTAAATGGGCATACTTTATTTGTAAAATGCAAATGCTGCATCAGAAAGGTATATTAAGGAAATTGTGCAGCCTGATTTACATTACATCTTATTAACATACATTTATATTTATTACATACATATATTTATTAACATACTACTTAAGAAAATATTTGAAACAAAAGTAATAATAGGTTGGTTGTCAATGTGAGGAAATGTTTTCTGCCTTTTTTTGTTGGGTTTTTTTTTTTGCTTGTGCGGCTAAATATTTAAAAAAAAATCTAGATCTTGTAAAGAGAAATGAGCAACTAGTGTTATTTTACCACTGAGAAACTCCTTGTTGGCGTTTCATTCATTACGCGGAAGTAACCACAGCTTATTCAGTTTTCAGGCTCACACTGACAGCATCCCATTACTCATCACCACCAGGAAAAATGGCAGGTGTGTTTTTTTTTTTAGATCTCTTTGATCTGTACTGCTGACATGATGCTTTGTTTTAAATAGATTCTATGTTTCTGCAGATAATAACTATGCATTTAACATACATGGAGCAGAGGAACAAATGTGTTCTGGATACCTTTACAAATCTCCCCCAGAAAATCAGTTCAAGTCCCAGGTATGTTTCTCTGGAAAAGAAAAACAGCTCAGTACATTGGTGGTAATGTACACCTCCCCTTTTTTTTGCAGAAATCATGGAAACGGAGGTTTTTTGTTCTTCTGAAGTACAGTGACAACAAATGCCAACTTAAGTACTATAAGAATGAAGAGAAGAACAAACCACTAGGAGACATTGACTTGTCCAAGTACGCCCAATATCCTATCTATTCAGCACCATAGCTTCTCTTGACCAACTTTTTCCATCATAAGTCATTTCTACACAGGAAGAATACAGAAAAAACAAACAAACATGTTTTCTATCTGCTTTTTAGTGTCACATACATGTTCTTGTACCCCGAGATGCATGCAATGTGGAAATGGATTCATAACAATTTCAGATGTTCTTCTTCATGTGTAATGTTTATTAGAGTACCAGAGAGAGAGTACTTCCTTATAGGAGAAAACAGGTTTGTCCTGAATGTGTTTGCTTTGCTCAGAGCAGTGATTTATTGCTATTTTACTCGGACTGTACACACATATGAAATATTTAAAAATGTGCATATAAAAATACATTTGACGTGAATCTAAAAAAAATGTATTTTATAGTTGAAAATCAAGTCAAGATATGATTTAAGCACTGTATATTCAAACAGTCTGTGACACATTTGTGCAGTTGGGAGATGGACAAATGGTTTACTGCTTTATATGACATCTTAAATAATCGTCCACACAGACTGCTGGATCGCAAGGTAATCTTTTGACATTTCTGACTCGAAACATGTGTTTTGCACACACGTGTGCGTGAAGCTGAATCCTCTGTATTGAACATCTGTCACACAGACATTTGGGTCAAAGAGACAGATCAGTGAACCTCCGCGATCAGAAAATGACAATAAGCAGGTATGCGTGCACGTGAAACAGGCTGCTAAAAATAGGTCTGCTTTATGATGCCTGTCTTTAGAATTCTATTTATTGCCTAATGCAAAGTTTCGCAATTATTATTGAGAATCTTTTTTTTTTTTTTCTGAGGAGATTGACAGTTTAGTTCCCATTAACTGTGATTTAACAACAATAAAAAGCTCTTAGAATTGCTCCATTAAGCGTTTTTGCATCCCATACTGATTAAAACAATATACCTGTTATATAATAATAATATTATACAAATAATATCATCATCAATTTTGTGCCAATGACAGAAAACTGAGTGGGGTCAAACAAAACCTGTGCATGAGCTAACATCATCTGTGACCCATGAACCCATCTATGTGTCTCCAATGAAATTCATTAAGGTAGATATATGCAACAAACAGAAGAAGTACAAACTTACTCAAACATACCTGACTAATATTTTCACTCTCTTTTTACTCCTGGGAGACTGAACAAACAGAAATTAATCATGAAAATGATGACACTGATGATCTGTCAGAATAAATAACAACGACAGCTTCATCCTCAGCTCCAGCCACTACTGTCACAAAACTGAATGTATTTGCTTTGTTTTGTTATTTTTACTGTACAAGTTATATTTGTTATATTTGTTTAATATCAAATTCATGTCTAATCTAATTATTATCTAAAGTTAAAGAGTATTATTTATATGCTAATCATACATGTATGTACTGCATTGGACATCTCAGTAGAAAGTGATAATGAGATGAACTGCAAAAATTTCATCAATTTACAAAAATATATATACTTAGTAAAGCAAATGAACACAAGATAAATATTAGACAGGCAGCTCATTCAGAAAAAAATGAAAATAGAAAATGTCATGGCATATATATAAATATGCACTTAATATTATATATGTTTAAAAATGACAACAGTTTGAAACAAATGTATGTTCTTTGGTAAAAAAAAATAAAGAAAATATGTAACTGTATGATCTGTTTTAATGTGCACCTTAAACTTGCAATGTCAATTTTTTGTCTTTTAATAAAAGATTTCTGGTATTGGTTTTATTGACTTCAGTGTGTGTTCTCTAACGTAGAGTCACAGTTGTTTTTTTGTTTTTGTTTTTGTTTTTTTTATTACACAAAAGAATAAAGTGCATTACTTTATGCATTTTATATAGCATGTAGCATTTTGATTATACAGGTTTAAGATACAATATTTATTTAAGATCAATCTACCCATGTCCTCAAAATCAATTAATCTAAAGAATATATTCAGAACTGTGCATTCTGTACAAAGTACAGCTTAGATAAACCGCTACCAGATGTGACGTTTGAGTTTATATTTAGCCCAGTGCAACAATGAAAAATATTCTCACACTAACACACCCAATACACATACTGACAGTAAGAGACAGTTTTATCAGAGGGGGAGTTTAGGTAGTTTTTCACTTGTATTAAATGTATTATCTTATTGCACATAAACCTATAATCCATATTAAATCATTAGTTAATGTTCACTGAAATGCTTAAGTCATACCATTTTAGTTAGTTCGTTATATACCATTTTAACTACCACATATTTACTTAACTGTTGGGGATAATAAATACCATACGAATATAAATAGAATCAGTGATGAAACCACCTAATGCCAACTCAAAATGCCAAGAGCATGTTACACAAAAAAATCAAGGGCGGAGAAAAGACAGTAACAGTATCATTAAAGTGTTTACTGAAATCATAGTCAAGATTTTCCTCTGAAATCCCCAGCAGCATGCACCAAAAAAAAAAAAAAAAAAAAAAAAAAATGTTTTTGGCACTGTAACTTATTATGTCACCTCTCACATTGCCAAGGGGAACCAAACGCTTCTAAATAACTATAACCAAATAAATGAGAAAGACAATGAGTGCATATGTTTACAGTGCATATGCTTAAGTTAAATTTAGTTTTGAAGTACAATGTTATTCGCAATACAACAATGGCATGAACACATCTGTAGTTTCAACAAATAAATGACAGAGTCAAAGGGGAGGGACTCCGACACCTGAGCTCACATATAAAGAGAAAGTCCTTCTGTTACCAGCATGAAGAGACAAAAGACCTCTAGCTTCCTCATAAACCGCCATCATAACGTACGCTTTGTGAGAACTGAATAACTTATCAGAGGATACTAATTACTGACACAAGGTAAGGTAATAATATTATGGAATATTGCAAATTTTATGATGATTTTGCTATGCGGTGTTTGAAACATGTAAAGAATAAACACTGATATTCTGAGAACTAGAACTGAAGTTTAAAACATTCATATATACATTGTGCAATGTTATTATATATAACATATTATTATCATATTATTATTATTTCCATTGCATTTTAATTGGTCTTGTGCTTTTCTGTTATTTACATCTGTTCATCAAATACATCAGCGGCTTACAGCAAAACAACTTATATATAATTTCACATCTATTTTAGAACAACATTAGGATGTCCACTAACAAAAAGAAACCAGGCAAGTTTAAAATCTCTTAAGAAAAATAGGAAAATCAAGAAATGCAATTTAAAAACTGGGTGGCATGTACTCAGTGTTGTTTTCATTATGTTTCTGCAGCAGCAACTTCAACATTTTACAATGAACCAGTGATGGTGGAGGAACTGTACACTGGATATCTGCTCAAGTCCCCGGCTCAATCAGCCCTGTCCAAAAACACGGTATTTTGAAATTTAACCTGAAATCAAAATATCTTCACTATATCAAAGACTGTTCCTCTGTCTGTGAAACTTAGCAGTTTTCTATATCTGTCACAGAAATCATGGAAGCGTCGTTTCTTTGTGCTCTCCAAGACCACTGAAGACTCCTACCAGCTGACATACCATGTAAACAACGAAAGAAAAGAGATTGACCTTTCTAAGTAAGGAAAAGACTGTTGAAGTCAAAAACAAATTTATTTAGCATTTTGTAAATGTATATAAAAAAATTTTTTTTCTGTTTTAAAGGATCAGCCTGCTGTTCACTGGCCCTGAGACACATCAGAAGTGGGACTGGATCCAGAAAAACTTCAAGTGCTCTCCATCCTCTGTGCTGTTCTTGAAGGTGGAAGACGATGCACCAAAACACTCGAGAGAATATTTCCTCATTGGAGAAAACAGGTTTGCTACCATCATTTAGACCTTATTTTAAAATAATATTTAAAAAAATATTGGGGGTCTTTTGTCTGCATAAAAAAAGCCTCTATAAATCAAAATAAAACTTTTGTGGTTTTTAGTTCATGTCTATTAGCTCTGAAGCCAGATTTAAAATATTTTAAAATACGCAATACAGAAAATAAATGCAATGTAACTAAAGAGATGCATGAGATCAAATCAACGTTTGGTGTTCATTCCATTACATTTATTTTAATATTGATAGAAAATATTTACTGAGCTGTAAAAAAATCAAATTTAATTTAATTTAGATTTTCATTTAGTTAGAAATTTTCCAGTTCCGGTCCCAATTTTCATTTTAAAATACATCATGCAGTTTTTCAGTGGTGTTAAATGTTTTCTGGTGTTTTCAGTGCTGATGTGGAGGGTTGGCTCAGTGCCTTAGTCAAGGTAATAAAGACCCAGAAATCACAATATGCCCTTCAGGTAAACATTAAAACATCTCTCACTTAACTTAAATGCATTTATAGACTACCTATAATTTCCTACAATTTCCTGAATAATGAATAATAGAAATACAGTTAATTATGCAGTGATAAAAAAGACTACAGTTTATTGTTATTGCTACTTTTGTGTAGAAATATTGCATGTTGGGAACTTATATTTACCTACAACTTATTACAAGCATTTAGGCATGCTCACATGCTTTATTATCCCATAGGAAAACAGATTTCGATCAGCATCTGAACCTGTTCAGAATCCAGAAGAAAAAGCTGAGGATGAGTCTGATGACAGACGGTCAGCGCCTGAATTGATGCTAACTTACCCGTCACCATACAGCCATTATGACTATCCTCGCAAGCTCAGTGAACCTCCACTACCAGTAGAGCTAAAGGTTTTACAGATTTATACACACTTATTATTCAATATACAATATGCACATGAATGCTCTTACACTTCCTAAAAATATGCTTAAAAAAGCTCTTCTTCTATAACCTCTGTCAAGCAGACTCCAGTTACTGAGAATGAAAATGAGGAAGACGAGATGCAGGACAATTCTGCAGAGGACAATGAATACATGTCCATGGCATCATTGTAAGTGCATGAGAGCGTTTTTAACTGGCCTACTGGAATGCAAAATACATTCTGTTAATAAAATGTACGTTGTAATTAATTAGCTTTTCTACGGTGTTTTCTTATTAGGCAAAGTGCTTTGGAAGAAGACCAACAGGAGACAGACAATACATGCATGCAGAAAAAGTAATTCTGAATTCTTGATTTACTGTTATGTACAAGCACCTACAGTAAAGAAGTACTGTGATTAATTCTGTCGCCGTCTTACACACTGTAGTGTGTTTACCCAAAGTTCACTCCCGCCTGTCCCTCACATTCTACAGATAGATTTGCTTCTTTGTTTATTTCTAGACTACAAAACAACTCTTATCTTAGAGTAGCTGAATGGTGTGTTTTGTTATTTGGAAACTACCATTCTTGCTGAACAGGTTTGGTCATGTATGAATGTTAAGATTAAAGCAAACTTTTGGCATGGTTTTAACATCTTAGGAGATGCATATACTAATATATCGATTCTTGACGCCCTTATGTTTATAAAATATATATAATTAACCTTTTTTTATTGTCTTTTTCAGTCACAAGTCCTCTGTGTGCAGTGGTGCAATCGATCAGGATGAGGATGATGACTGTAATTGGTAAATTTTGACTTAAATGCATCTTATGAAAAAGCTAGAACTGCCTTTTTTTGCTGAATGCACCTTAATGATGTGTATTATGTCGTATTAATAAAATGTATTGTGCAGAGAGCTATATGAAAAATGTGGCATCTGTTTGAATTTTATCAATGGATATTTCTATTCTGCAGGAAAATGCACGTACATGTTGAGAAGGAGATCTGCGTTAGTCAAAATGATCTAAAAAATAGTCTCATATTGACTCAGGCAGAAGGCAAACCATGGTATAACTCTATAAAATGAATTACAGTTTTTACAGTTTAAAATGTATCTTACACTGAAAACATTAATATGAGTACAAATGAATCACTTACATCATGTTTCTCATAGTTGTGTGTTCATCCTCTTCCTCTCCAGTGTCTCTGACTGTCGGATGCTTCAGGACTCGTGTCTCTTTCATAAGGGGGATCAGATCCTTGCCTTCAATGACCTGCTTATAGACACAGTAGAAGAGATTCAGACATATGTAAGAAGACTAAGCAAGGATGAGGTAAGATGATGATTCACAGTAAAAGAATGTTGTGTTTCTCTCACGTCATTCAGACAGCTATAAATAATGTTTCTGATATTACCTGCAGGTAAAACTCACTATTCGGCGGCTCATAGGATCTCAGCCTCTGCACAGCGAACCCTGCCTTTCATAATGAAGACAAATCTCATGTGAATTCATCAACATCAAGATTGTAAATATGTATGAAAAGCTCATTTATTTGAGTTTAATCATACAGACGGAAAACAAGGTGTAAACGGAAAAATAAAAGAGCCAGTCAGGTTATCCTCTTTTGACTGTATGTTAATCATGTAATATGTAAAAGAGGGTAAATGTTAAATTCATTGACCTTAAAATGTCACTGAGTAAAAAGATACGTATTTACATGAAACTATAAATGGTCGTGGGAATATTAGTTCACATCTGTGAAACACAAGAGTCACATTTTACTTTATAATAAGTATGAAGGTTTATTCATATTGAAAAATGCAGTTTTGAATGGCTCATGGTATTTCAACCTCTTTAAAGATGCACTTTTTTACTATCCTAACAGTATGAGGTACTTTATATACTGTGTATATACAAGGTTTCTGTCGTGTATTTTGTTTTGCAAAGCATTTAACCAATGATGTATTGCTCCTAGTCATTATGCATTGATTCAAATGTTTTAGTTGCTCTTTAGATAGCCTACATAATGGATATATATGTATTATGCTGTAGATAAGCATGTATCTGCACATTGTTCCAATGTGGAGCATTATTAAACTTTTGAAACTTTTTTTTGCAATTATTTGATGAATATTTCATAAATATCTGATTTTGACCTTTGACATTAATTTCAAGCTAAATAATCTGAAATTAAACATTTGTCACACAACCATTTAGGTCAAAGAGACGCCATTGGTGAAACACCCGCAATCATAAATAGACAAAGAGCAGATATGTATGGTATATCTGCCCGAGGGAGGGAAAAATCAGGTTTGCTAATTTTAAACATTGCTTGTTTTAGGGCGTTATTTACCCTTTCTCTCAGAGATACTGCGTCCCTGCGTTGGGTCATATTGGGTCATATAGATTGGCTTTCATGAGCCAATCTATGTTTGTCCTACACAAGAGGAAACACAAATGTATACACACAAAAATACTTTTAAAAGTTTTCACTCTCTTTTTGCTCATGAGAGACAGAACTACAGGAAGACAGAATCACGAAGATAACGACACAGCTGAATTGTCAGGCTTCATTTTTGTTATTAACTGATTAAATAATATGTTAAATTAATTTTTTTTAAAAACATACATTTGAAATTAATGTTTTGACAATAATACTGCATTCGACACCATGGTTGAAGGTGCTGATGAGATGAACTGCAAAAGTTGCATTAATTTAATGATAGCATAATATACATCATCATCAAAAAAAAAAAAATACTGATTAAAGCAGATGACCACAAGACAAGAAATTTTTTACTGAATATATATTTAAAATGAATGATGTTTTAAAACAAATGTGTGTTCTGTGTAACTGCTTTCATGTGAAAAGTAAGAAAATAATGTAAATGCAATAATGTGCATTTAGCTTACATTTTATTTGGATAGTTTAATTGTACAATGTATCTATATGTATACATTCCAATTTATCAGTTTAGCGCATAATATAGTTTATCATCACTATAAATTCTAGATTTCTTATTACTTTTATTCAAAACATTACTCCATGTAGGCTTATAATGCATAGATCACTAGTTATCTGTCATGACAATTATTTGTTATATACTGTGTAGACGACTACACATTTATTTAACGCTTGAAGACACAACATGAAATGCTGTCACTGATAAAACCACCTAATCACTCCCAACCCCAACTCAACCTGCACTTGGAAAAAAGCCAGGAAAAACTGTGGCAGAAAGACAATTACAGTATCATTAGTTACTGAAATCCACCAGTCATTTCCGCCTAAAATACCCAGCAGCACACAGAGCTGAAAGAAATTAAGAAAATATTTTTAACATGGTAACTTATTAATTCACCTCTCCAAAGAGGAACCATAAATAACTGCAAAAATAACTGTAACCAAATAGATGGTAAAGTGGAAACCCCTATATAAGACTAGCATTGCATATGCGTACATTTTTCAATTGCAGCTTAATTCATGCGCTTCTAAAAGTTACATTTGTCTTTATTGTATCAAGTTTACCGCAATACCACAACACCGTGAACACATTTGACTGGTTGTTTCCACAAATAACAGACAAAGTCAAAAGGGAGGGAGCCTGAACCTGAGCTTACATATAACCAGAAACTCCTCCTGTTACCAGCATGTTTTGGAAGAGACAAAAAGCCTCTAGCTTCCTACTAAACTGCCATCACAACAGAGACCTTGTGAGAGCTGAAATACTTTTGACGGTGACACAAGGTATGGCAATATTATAATGGAATACTTACTGATATGATAATTCTGTGATTCTTGTAACACGTGAAATAATGCAGATGCTATTTTTTATAAAGACATCATGTACTTTTATTATATGACATTATATTATTGAGGGTTAATTTTCATTGCATTTTAATTGTTCTTGTGCTGACGTTGCATTTTTTTTCTCTTTTACTAAATTCTAAATTACTGTGGTCTATCAGATATATCAGTGGTTTACAGCAAAACAACGTGAAGATTTTACATCTATTTTAGAATTAAACAACAGCATCAGGATGTCCAACAGCAAAAAGAAACCAAGTAAGACAAAAATCCTTAAAATAATGAGATAATCAAGACTGTACTGTAAAACTTAAATTAAACTGCATGGCATCAATGTGTTTCATGCTGTTTTCATTATGTTTCTGCAGCAGCAGCTTCAACATTTTACAATGAACCAGTGATGGTGGAGGAACTGTACACTGGATATCTGCTCAAGTCCCCGGCTCAATCAGCCCTGACCAAAAACACGGTACGTCTCATTTTGAAATTCAACCCAAAATCTAAATAAATATCTGCAGTCTTTCTGTCCATGAAACTTAGCAGTTTTATCTGTTTTAGCTGTCACAGATATCATGGAAGCGTCGTTTTTTTGTGCTCTCCAAGACGATTGAAGACTCCTACCAGCTGACATACCATGTAAACAACGAAAGGAGAGACAAGCCTTTGGGAGAGATAGACATTTCTAAGTAAGAAAGATTGTCAAAGTCAAAACTAAATATATGAAGTATTTTCTTTCTATAATGAGAATGCCTTCCTGTTTTAAAGGATCAGCCTGCTGTTCACTGGCCCTGAGACACATCAGAAGTGGGACTGGATCCAGAAAAACTTCAAGTGCTCTCCATCCTCTGTGCTGTTCTTGAAGGTGGAAGACGACACAATAAAACACTCGAGAGAATATTTCCTCATTGGAGAAAACAGGTATTTCACCATTATTTTAACCATATTTTCATTACAAGCCTCATTACATAATGCTTCAATGCCAGATGCAGAACAAAAAAAACCAAAACAATAATATTTAGAGCCTTAGATACACAGTTTTATGAAAGCCAGCATGAAAAATAAACTAATATAAATACATAATATACATAATATAAATATAAATGTGACATTTAGTCCATTTCTGTTAATTTTTAAGCCATATATACAGTACATATACATACACATACATGCACACACACACACACACACACACACACACACACATATATATATATATATATATATATATATATATATATATATATATATATATATATATATATATATATATATAATTAGTTTATAATTAGCACATTACATATTAAAGTTTTGCCTTGAAAGTCAATCAAGAAAGCTTTATAATCATTATTAAGTATTTAGTACAAAGCAAAGACATTGTAAGAACAAAATAAGAACAACATAAAATGTACTTTTCAAGCCATTAAGAAGTAGCTTAATCATTTTGCTTTAGTTAAATGTTTAAATATGCTGGAAATACAATTTTTAGTTATTTTAAAATAACTGAGTTTTTCAGTGGTGTTAAAAGTTTTGTGGTGTTTTCAGTGCTGATGTGGAGGGTTGGCTCAGTGCCTTAGTCAAGGTAATAAAGACCCAGAAATCAAGAAATACCCTTCAGGTAAACATTTCAACATCTCTCTCTCTTTCTTAACGTGTATACATATATAAACTTCCTGCCAAAGTTGGACACACCTACTCATTAATTTCCTGAATAATAGATAACAAGGAAATACGGCAACTTTTTCAAATTTTAACTACTTCAAAGTAGCCACTATTTGCTAATGTAATTATTTTTAGAGTTTTACTTTACATACATGCTCACATGCTTTATTATCCCATAGGAAAACAGATTTCGATCAGCATCTGAACCTGTTCAGAATCCAGAAGAAAAAGCTGAGGATGAGTCTGATGACAGACGGTCAGCGCCTGAATTGATGCTAACTTACCCGTCACCATACAGCCATTATGACTATCCTCGCAAGCTCAGTGAACCTCCACTACCAGTAGAGCTAAAGGTTTTACACATTTATACACACCCATTATTCAATATACAATATGCACATGAATGCTCTTACACTTCCTATTGAAACTCATACCTCTATCTGGCAGGTTGATGAGGATGAATATGATGAGGATGAGATGCAGGATGAATCTGCAGAAGACAATGAATACATGCCCATGGCATCATTGTAAGTGTTTGAGAGCACCTTTCCCCTTTACTGGCCTAGTGGAATGTGGAATATACTCTCTTAATAAAATTTTCTGTGGTTTTCTGATTAGGCAAAGAGCATTGGGAGTTGACAAACAAGAGACAGACATTACATGCAAGCAGAAAAAGTAATTCTGAATTCTTGATTCACTGTTATGTATGTCATGCATTATTGTGTCAGTACTGTGAGATAACATAAACTTTGTGCCATTTAACACATCGTAATGTGCTCACAAAGTTCATTATTTTCTGGTTATTATTTTTCAGCGCTTCCATTAATGGTCACAAGTCCTCTGTGTGCAGTGGTGCAATCGATCAGGATGAGGATGATGACTGTAATTGGTAAATATTGACTTAAATGCATCTTATGAAAAAGCTAGAACTGCCTTTTTTTGCTGAATGCACCTTGCTGTGTATTATGTCGTATTAATAAAGAGTATTGTGCAGAGAGCTATATGAAAAATGTGGCATCTGTTTGAATTTTATCAATATATATTTCTATTCTGCAGGAAAATGCACGTACATGTTGAGAAGGAGATCTGCGTTAGTCAAAATGATCTAAAAAATAGTCTCATTTTGACTCAGGCAGAAGGCAAACCATGGTATAACTCTATAAAATGAATTACAGTTTTTACAGTTTAAAATCCTACACTGAAAACATTAATATGAGTACAAATGAATCACTTACATCATGTTTCTCATAGTTGTGTGTTCATCCTCTTCCTCTCCAGTGTCTCTGACTGTCGGATGCTTCAGGACTCGTGTCTCTTTCATAAGGGGGATCAGATCCTTGCCTTCAATGACCTGCTTATAGACACAGTAGAAGAGATTCAGACATATGTAAGAAGACTAAGCAAGGATGAGGTAAGATGATGATTCACAGTAAAAGAATGTTGTGTTTCTCTCACGTCATTCAGACAGCTATAAATAATGTTTCTGATATTACCTGCAGGTAAAACTCACTATTCGGCGGCTCATAGGATCTCAGCCTCTGCACAGCGAACCCTGCCTTTCATAATGAAGACAAATCTCATGTGAATTCATCAACATCAAGATATTAGAAAAAATTAAAGATTAAAGCTTATTCGTTTGAGTCTAATCCTACAGGTTGAAAACAAGGTGTTAATGAATAGAAGAGAATTCAGGTTATCTAAAACAACTTGTCCTCTTTTGACTGTATATTATTCATGCAAATATGTAAAGCAAGGTTAGATTTTCTGATCTTAAAATGCTACTTGGTGAAAAAAATCTGTAAGATTTAGACTATGTTATGCGACTGGCAGTGGGTTTATTAGTTCACATCTGTTAATGTGAAGAACAAGGATCAAATATTACTTTATAATAAGTAGAATGGTTAGTTCACATTAAAAAAAATGCATAGTTCAAAACGGTTTATGTATTTTTCCCTCTTTAAAGATGCACTTTTTTACAATCCTAACAGTATGAGGTACTTTATATATTGTGAAATATACAAATTTTCTGTAATTGTGTATTTTGTTTTGCAAAGCATTTAACCAATGATACTGCTCCTAGTCATTATGATTCAAATGTTTCAGTCACTGTTTAGATCGATGTTTACCGAATAACATGTATCCTATTTAACATATACATGAATCACGCTGTACAAAAGCATGTATTTGCACTTTTTTTACAATATGAAGTATTATTAAACTTAAAAATATTGCAATTTTTTTTATATGTTATAAAAATACAACTTTTTTTAAATAATTAGATATTACTTTTACAGTATGTCTAGAATCTATTTACAAATAGTCGCTGAAACATGCATTAAAATATATGGTACATTGCTTTATTTGACATCTTAAATAGTCCACACAGATTGGTGGATCCTAAGATAAAGCTTTGACATTTCTGATGTGAAACTATGCATCATGCATTTCATACACAAGTATCAAGAGAATCAAAAAACAAGGGGAATCGAGAGTGCATGGAGAAAACATACGCTACAAGAGCATAAAAAACTGCATAAATGAGGTGTATGAGTGTATATGTGTACATAATTCAGTCACAGCTTACAGTAGGTGCATCGTAAGCTACATCTCTTTATGTAGTATGATGTTTACTACAACACAATGACACAAACACGTCTGTCTGGTAAATTCTCCAAAGGAATGACAAAGTCAAAGGGGAGGGACTTAAACATGAGCTCACACAAAACTGGAAACAACTCCTTTTACCTGTATAGCACTCTGGAAGAGACAAAGCACCTTACGTTTCCTCCAAAACTGCCATCACAACATAAATGTGAGAACTTTTCAGAGGACACCGTTTACTGTGACACAAGGTAAAGCAATAATAATATAGAATATGACTACTGACGGACAGCTCTGCTTTGTGGTGCTTGTAAAATGTGGTGAAATAACGCTTATACTGTTAATCTAAGGGGAAAATAAAGTTTAACCTTTCAAAAGACAACATAATATTATTATATAACACATAAATTTAAAATATGGTGAATATCTATTGCATTGTACTTAGTCGTCTTGCGCTGCTGACAAAATAAATCATACATTGCTGTTGTTTACTTCCGATTAGATATAGATATATATCAGTGACTTACAGTGGAAACATTTCACATCTATTTTAGAACTAAAGCAAACATCAAGATGTCCAACAAGAAATCATGTAAGTCTAATTTTGCTAAAAATGTGATAATCAAGGAACTTCGAGGCTAAATGGAATTGTGCAGCATTTGATGCTGATCAGCTTTATGTTTCTTCAGCAAGAACTGCACAGTTTTACAGTGAACCAGCAGTGGAGGATATGTACACTGGATACCTGGTCAAGTCCCCCCCTTTAACTGCACTAACTAAAAACACTGTACGTTTCATAATGCAATTCAACCTGAAACTGAGATTTCTCCAAAGATAGTTTATCGTTTTATGAAATTTCGTTTTCTATATCTGTCACAGAAATCATGGAAGCGTCGCTTCTTTGTGCTCTCCAAGACCACTGAAGACTCCTACCAGCTGACATACCATGTAAACAACGAAAGGAGAGACAAGCCTTTGGGAGAGATAGACATTTCTAAGTAAGGAAAAGACTGTCATAAATAAATACATAAAGTATATTCACACTATAATGAGAACGCCTTCCTGTTTTAAAGGATCAGCCTGCTGTTCACTGGCCCTGAGACACATCAGAAGTGGGACTGGGTCAAGAAACAATCTAAGGGCTCTCCATCCTCTGTGCTGTTCTTGAAGGTGGAAGACGACACAATAAAACACTCGAGAGAATATTTCCTCATTGGAGAAAACAGGTTTTTCACCATTATTTTAACCATATCTCTCATTGCCATCACAACATAGTACCATTAAAGTAGCGGTAAATGTTTTCTGGTATTTTCAGTGCTGATGTGGATGGTTGGCTCAATGCATTATTCAAGGCAATGAAATCCCAAAATATACCACAACATACAGACGATACTCAGGTAAACAAACCTTCTCTCTCCCTCTCAGTCTTTAGACAGATGCTAATATAAATCAGTCATGTTTGAGCACACCAACTAATACTTACTACCATTTCAGAATTGTATAAAAAACACAAAAAGAAAATATGGCAATTATTCAGTGACAAAAAAAATCTTTATAACGGAAACAGAAAATTCAGCCAAGTGTATCAAAACATTTGAGAGTTTGTGAATGCTCAAGTGCTATACCTTTTTTCCACAGGAAATGAGATCTAGATCAATGTCTGTACCTGTCAATGGTCCAGAACAAAAAGGTGAACAAAATACTGATGACAGATGGTCAGCATTTGAATTAACTTCTCCACCACAATACGATCATTATGACTATCCTCGCAAGCTCAGCGGAACTCAGCGAATACCAGTAACATGCAACATTTTACACAATTAAACACTGTTTTTCTCATATGTCAAAATATATATGTAAAACTCAAACCTCTGTCTGGCAGATTCCAATTACTGAGGAAAAATATGACATGGACAGGAAGCAGGATGAGCCTCCAGAGGACAGCAATGAATACATGTCCATGGGATTAGTGTAAGTGATAGAGATTAACACTTAAAGGTGCTTCATGATACCATGGAACAATTTTTTTGTTTAAATAGTTCCATAAAGAACCCTTTAGATTATAAACAGGTAAGAAAGAAATAGCATCGTTGTGAAGAACCTTATAACAGTGTAAAACAACTCTCACAGACAGTTAAATTAAGTGTTCTGTGATCTTTTCTGATTAGGCAAAGGGTGAAAGATGACCATCAGGAGGATGACATGGCATGCAAAGAGAAGCTGTAAGTCTTTGATTCACTTACTTTTACCTTGAGATCAAGCTATTGTGTCAGATATACAACATACAATTTATATATTAATTATTATCAGTAGGTTATTGTTTGCCACATTTTAGTTAATTTTGCTTCATGTCCCAGATGCAACACCTATGTGTTTTATTTATTATTATTATTATTATTATTATTATTATTATTATTATTATTATTATTATTATTTAAGGATTACAAAACAACAATGATTAGCATCAATGAGCAGTTCCAATTTTTCTAGCCTTGATTAAGTCTGGTTTTGAGTGATTTTTGAAATGAAAGCTAACACTTGGTAAGGTTTAAGCATACCTGAGAGATGCAGTCATCACAATGTGTTCTACGGTGGATTTACCAATGTTCAATATGATTTTTTCTTTCCCTCAGTGAAGTTCACAGGCATTCTAATCAATCTCTTGTTGACTACACTGAAAACGGTGCCTCTACTGAGCCAGACAAAAGGTGATTTGTATCATTTCAAGCAGGGCTGTTACCACCATTTTCACATTAGCTGGTGACCGATAAAGTTTTTTTAGTGGGTGATATTTGAATTATTATTAGTGGTCTGCACTAATCTTAAATATGTATTCTTAATAATGGATATTGCTTTAGCAGGGTGCTTCTGATTTAGAGAAAAACACTATTGAATGCATCAATGTGTCAGTTGTTAAGTAATATTATTTTTTTTCCCAGATATATTTAGTACTGTGTTTATCATAATGTGGCATTTGTACTTGTCTGCTTTGTAGTGAAACACACACAGATGTTAAGAAGGAGACCTGCGTTAGTCAAAATGATCTGAAAAACAATCTGGTCTTGACACAAGAAGGCAGCAAACCATGGTACAACTTTACAGTATATAATTAACGACCCATTCTGTTCTAGAATGAAAGTTAATATTAGTAGAAATGAACTACTTACAATGTATTATAATTCATATTTCATCATCTTCTCCAGTGCGTCTGAGTGTCATCAGATTCAGGACTCAAGGGGGGACCTGCCTCCAGACACAATACAAGACATTCAGAAATGCATAAAAAGACTAAGCAGAGATGAGGTAAGATGATAATTCACAGTAAAGGAATCATCTTTATTTTCATCACTGTAATGAGACTGATAAATAATACAGTTACTTAAATTATCTGCAGATAAAACTCCTTATTCAGCGACTTCCAGGCCTCACTCTGAACCCTGCCCATGAGGATGCAAAACAAAGTGTGCGAAATCTCTTATCACCACCAAAATAATAGAAGTATTGTACAGGTCAGAGGGTCTGTGGAATATTAAAATACATTCATTTACTCATACAGGTAGAAAAATAAGCCATTATCAAGTATCAAAAGAGAAGAGGCAATCAGTTTTTTTTTGCCTGTACAGTAATCATGAAACAAAAAGGGAAGAAAAAGAAAGAAAAGATGTGTTATTTATACAAGTTACAAAAGTGCCTTTGTAAAAAAAAAAAAAAAAAAATATATATATATATATATATATATATATATATATATAGAGAGAGAGAGAGAGAGAGAGAGAGAGAGAGAGAGAGAGCACATTTATTAATATTAAGCCTAAAATGTGTTTTAATGTCACTACTCTGAATAGTTCCACTTTAGCAACCAAATATACTTCAGTATATCTTTAGTTTGACTTCAGCACTACTAAGTACAATTTAGCAGACTTTAAATCTACCAGTTCTGTATACCAAAAACTGCAGGGTATTTTTATCAAGTATTTGTAGTGTACTTAGCATTAAATAAATATTGACTTATTTTTGACTAGAGTGGTAGAGTACTGTATATATTCATTTGTTTTAAATATCTAGTATTACTTCGAAACTAGTACAAAAAGTAATCCACAGTAAAGGACTTGATTGTTATTTTACGCATTGTTACATTGTGATGTGTTATTAAACTACCCATTTAACAGCTTCTGCCTTTTTTATTGTGCTGTGTGCATGCAATAACAAACCTGTGCATAAAAATGATATTAGTAAAAAGAAAAAATGTTTTAGCGTTTATTTATTAGGTCATGCCTTATAACTCCCTTTATTGGTTAAAGAGACTGTCTACAACCAAATTCATATCACAAACTCATGATGAGTAAATGAACACAGATGGTGTTGTTTGCTAGCCAGGTTTTTTTTTTTTTTAAGAATAAGTAAATAGAATTTAGAACCTATGTGTCTAACCAGAAACTCCACCTACCCCTTTCTATCTCAGGCAATAACAAAGACCTGTAGCTTTCGCCAAACAACCACATTGGCTCTGAACGAAACCAGGTTTTCTGCATTCTACAAAAAACACAAGACAACAGATTTTTCACAAGTACATCTTGAAGAGCTGAAATGCAATATGAACAATAAGACGTTGACCAGAATAGACTATTGAAGGCTCTTCATGGTTTAGTTGCTCTCTTGATAATTAAATTAATATAAAAGTGGGATTAGTGGACTATAATGGTTTAAAAGAATATTTCACACAAACATTTCAATTCTGTCATCATTTATATCATTTACCAGGAATCATCATTGACTTCCATAGTAGGAAAAAAGTACTATGGAAGTCAATGGTGAGCCAAACCAGCCTGGTTACAAAATATCTTTCTTTGTTTTCATTCTTGGGTCAACTATTTCCTTAAATGAATGACTATTAGTTGACAAGATTTTTTTGTCTGAATCCTTAATCCTAAAACTGAAGACACATTTAAATTAAAGCTGCAATCTGCAAGTTTTGCCTCTTTGTCACAATCTATGTTTGAAATCTTGGTATTGCAGTTCCTTGTGGAATTATATCCCATGTGTGGGTTTTGGGTTCCCATGTTTTGAGATGAACTTCACCGGTGGGAACCCTGTACTTAGTAATCACAGATACTTAACTACGTCTTTGAATATATGACCCAAATAAGTCTTTTCACCGGATATTGTCAACAGAACAAGTAATAGGTCTGCCACACTTTGATCTGACCAACTGAGGGGAAAAAGCATTACAATAAATAGTGCTACCAATGGTGATTAAATCGATTGATCGATTAGCTCAAAATTACACCAAAACCTGCAAATTTTAGATGTGAAGTAATGACACAGTGCCATGAACAAATTTCCAACAAAAACCTACCCATGCCACTCAAATTAGAAAACAAGATAACTGGTGTGAAGTATTTGCAAAAATATTTATTAAAAAGTTATGGCCTGCAGCTTTAAGGTATAGTAAATCAAATAGGGTTGTTGTTTGGAAAGCAATTAATGGGTTTGATATTGATAAGTAACTAAACAGGATACAAGCAGTCCAGAGACACTGTATGTACTCAAAGTCTTGCATCTGTGGAAGGTTTCATAGTGTATGATGGACCCAAAAATACCCTTTAAGGGGAGAAATCAATATATGTGAAACAGTAACATGAACTATTAACAAAGTGGTAGCGTTTTTCTATTAAGGACATGTCACTGACATTCAGTGACACAACATTTTATACGTTTGCAATGAAGCAACAGCAACCAAAACTGCAAACATGATTCAGATGTGTCTAGAATCCATTTAGATGACCTTAAAATTAACTATAAACTTATCTTTATACTATACCTGTATCTTTTTATTCAGGACATCAGATGTATTAAACAGTCATGTATAAAAGTCATTTAGAAAACATGTAAAGTTCATCTATGACATTTCTTGCCTTGATTTGTATCTGGTAAAGACCTGCAGAAAACTTTTCTGTTGCAGTAGATGACAGGTTACTTCCTTATCGAAGAAAGCAGGTTAGACGGGATTATTCTGAATCCATGCAAGAAACTTTACAGGAAGGCAAAAAAAAACAAAAAAAAACATTATACAATATTTGGAAAAGATTAAGTAATTCAGTTTTATATAAAGACAATAATTTTGCAGTGAGATTTGATTTATGCAGCTGATGCAATTTAAAATAACAAGAGCTACTGTATAAGACACATGAGAAAGATATTATCACTGGCTAAGTATCATTTCATGTTAAAGTTAGCCCCTCTTACAGACGTTATTCTAGAAAACCAGTATTTTCACTATATACTATAGACCAGTTGCATTTCAGTGCTTTCACAGACATCAACATGGGCTTAAAATTCCTTCTAAATATAGCATTACCTATTTCCTAAAAAAAAAAAAAAAACTTACTTTGAAAAAAAAAACTACTTTAAAAAACATAAAAAAAAATGTAATCCTAAAATTTTAAATGGTAGTGTAAAGGCCGGAAATGTTGCATATTAAAAAATAAATACAACCTCATGTTGTCTCAATCACTTTTACAAACTGTCTCCAAAACTTTTGCCCGTCATAAAAAATTCAGATCAGGTTTGATTTTCTGCATCTTCTCATCAGTAGCAAGCATTTTGAAAGAAAAGGATGTAATGTAATCTTAACTCTGGATTCATGAAAATGCACAAATGCACAGAAAGATGAAGGTGTTTCCTCATTCTCACTCATTGCTCCCGTCAGTGATGTCATAATGTTTTTGGAAATTATGCCTTGCTCTAAGATAGAACTGATTGTCCACTAAGATGCGCATTTTTTTTTTATCACTCAACATTATCACTATTACCAGAAATTTCTTCCACATATTTTCTTCCTGCATATTTTCTTTTACAGTTTATCATACCAGTCATATTATAACCATAATTAAACTTTGTCAAAAAAGTCATGTCTTCCCTGGTTATTTTCTTATGTCCGACTAGTCTTGACAGTTTTAAGCTGATTACTTTTGCCTTACAGTATAAGGACTTTGCATTTTTAGCTTTTTAGCATAGCAGAGGTGTGCTGTCATCTTTGGCCTTATGTCTGACCTCTAGCCTCTTGAGGGTAGTCAGGACTGCTGAGAGAGTCATTGGTACACCCCTCCCCACTCTCCAGGAACTGTACTTATCCAGAATGAACAAAAGGGCTAAGAAAATCACTCTGGACCCCTCACATCCAACACACATTTTGAACTGTTGCCATCTGGTCAATGCTACAGAGCACTGAGTACCAGGACAGTTTCTTCCCCCCAGGAAATGAACACTTGACAACACTATTATACATTATTTACTTAACAGACTATTTACACTACAGACTTATTTACACTTCAATTTGCACATAACACTGTACAAAAAATAATTCCTACTTGAACGTTTATAGTATATATTGTATTTTTGCTAGTTTGTACATTTTATGTTTTGTATATAATTCTTTTTTTATTATTATTATTATTATCTGTCTTGTCTTGTCATCCTGTTGCACTGTAGAGCTTCTGTCACTAAAACAAATTCCTCGTATGTGTAAACATAAACAATAAAGTTGATTCTGATTCTAATCCTTTTTGTTCTCTTACAAAGAAAAAAGCTAACAGAGAGCTCACATCGTGTTATACTGAAGGTCGTCGAGTTTCTATAGGGAATAGGTCTCTCTAGTGGAGTTTTCTAAAACTGCACTGAATTAGCTGAGTGAAAAAAAGTGGAAATGAGTTACCTTCTTTTGTTGTCAGTAAAGAAATGTGTGGAATAATGAAACATATATATATATATATATATATATATATATATATATATATATATATATATATATATATATATGAATGATATTATCAGACATTTCAAAAGAGATCATACATGCACCTTTCAAAGGGAAGTTCAAACGTGCTGGAATCTTACTAGAATCTAAATTTGCAAGGTATTTGTGTAAATAACCACAGCCATCTGAGATATCAAGGAAACTTTTTTTTTTTATCACGTTTTTAAGTAACTGCCAGTAAGGACCTGGTCGTTTCTGTGACCAAATTTACCATAAACCTAAAAAAAAATTTCAACAAAAGGGAGGACACATAAAAAACTCCACCTGCTTCAGCAACAATAGAAGCCTTCCTTTAACATCATGACATACATATTTGTGAAAACAGAACAGCAGTACAGAGGACACTGTTTTTACTGCGACACACACAATAGATAAGGTAATCCATTTATGATATATTGCAGGTCTACTGATTCAATTACTAAACTGGTCTAATTTATTTCAATTACAGCTACGCTACAGCTTTATTATATTTTTGCAAATATGTATCTTTCTTGCAGTTTACCCAGTGCAAGCTTTTTAGTGAAAAGTTTTTCCAAATATCAATATTCCTAGATTAAATCATCATAATGAGCTGACTCAAGCAGAGATAAATCAAATTTTTAAAAATGTCATTATTTACCAACCCTGGTGTCATTCCAAACCTCTGTTTTCATTTGTGAAACACAAAACTGTATTTTGTATTTTGAAAAGCGTTTTTTTTTTCATATATTAAAAGTCAGTGGGGTTTAAATAAACATTACAAATTGAGGCATTTTTCAAAATATCTTCTTTTGTGTTTCATAAAATACAACACTTGGAATGAGATGAGGTGAGAATGTAAATCTTGAAAATGTACATTTTGGGTGAACTCATAGTTTTAACTTCATGAATACATTTTTGTAAAAGCAAATTAGTGTGTTTTTTTCCAAGCCGTTTATTCTCGAGCACCAGTTATTGCTTAAATATCTGATATATTAAATATCTTAATCTGATATGTGTGAAAAAAATGACAACACATATCACGTCTGTTTTTGCAAAGATTCAACATCATCCAAATGAACGGCAGCGCCAAATCAGGTACGTCTGAAATATATTTGAAGCAATTCACACTGCTGGAATGACAACATTTTTTTTTTTTTTGTTTTACTGAGAGAACTATTACAGATAGTGACGAGCAGTTTAATTCTGGTTAATTGTATTTACTCAACAGATTTAAATGCTTCAAGTCACAATGAAGCAGCTGAGGTTGAGGAAGTGTGCACAGGTTTTCTAACAAAGTCCCCTCCTTCTAGACAGATTAAAAATACGGTATAACATTTGGATTTCCTACACAGAAATATCAGCAGTTTATATTACCTATGTAGCTCAACTAAGAAGCTTCATCGTTAATTGCAGAAATCATGGAAGAAACGCTTCTTCGTGCTTTCAAAGACAAATGACAGCTGCCATGAGCTAAAATACTACAAAACCACTGAGAGAGACAAACCCATTAAATCCATACAAGCTTCAACGTAAGACGAAAGCTGCCGATTACCGTTCACATGATCCAAACAGGGTTAGTATTATGCAGTGATATCATTCTTTTTTCTATGTAGCATCACAATGCTGCAAGTGCATCCTCAAGCAAATCCTGTTTTTGAATGGATCTGTAAAGCCTTCAAGTGCTCTCCGACCTCTGTGCTCTACATGAAAGCAGCAAATCCAGGAGACAAGGTCCCAAGAGAATTTTTCTTCATTGGAGAGAGCAGGTTTGCTATAATTATCATTGCTTTACCATAATTCCCAAACTTAGCAAAAAAGCTTCATTAAATACAAATTAAACTAAGGTTAGCCTTTTTAGTGCTAATATATGGGATCTGTTTTTTTCAGTGAGGATATGGATAGATGGTTCAATGCTATATTCGGGGCTATAAAGGTAAGACATTCTATTTTTTGCCTACGAGAGAAACAGCTTTAATTCAGTCATAATTCTCTTTGAAAAAAAATCACTGAACAATTAGTTTTAGTTTTTTTGATATTTTACATTTATCAAACAATCAATTAATAATCAATGCAATGTCATATGTCTTAAATTTTTCTAATTGTTTGATTGTTCATTTTTCAAACTGTTTATAGAATAACAAAATTAAGTCACAAACTGAAACTGAGAGCATGACTGAATCCAACTCCAATGACCAAAGCATCTCTGACAATGAGGAGGTAATTCACGAACAATGCTTTCACGTGCGTGTGTGCGACTGACTCATAATTCTGAGTTGTACCTCTTAATATCTGCAGAAAAAAGTTGATAGTAAACCTCCACTGCCTCCAA
The DNA here is from genome assembly GCF_018831695.1 of Puntigrus tetrazona. NCBI lineage: Eukaryota > Metazoa > Chordata > Actinopteri > Cypriniformes > Cyprinidae > Puntigrus > Puntigrus tetrazona. The sequence continues at coordinate 13,408,243 of NC_056710.1, read as the reverse complement.
GGAAGAAGCCAGCATCTGAAGATGTTTCCATCCAGCAGAGTCAATGTAGCCAATCACCCAGAAGCAGCCTATCCGCAGCACCGGTATGGCGTAGTTAAGCCCACAAACATACACTTTTTGCTTATAAAACCAAACACTTGCAACATAATTTAACATAACCGCTTACCTTTGGTTCAGGTGTATACAAATCTGAAAGAAGAGGAACCACTGAATGAAACTGCAGTGGAAAGTAACGAGGACAGGTCATCAATGTATGACAAACTCATTATGCATTCAAATTTACCTCAAATGAAGCTATTGTAAAATTATTCTTTAGATTTGAATCAATGTGTCCTTCTTGAATATACAGAAGGTTGTACAACAGATCTCTTTTTTTATGATTTTAACCTCATTTTTAATCATTTACAATATAAAAGCATATTTATAGTCAAATGCACTTTACATTCACATGTTTACTTATTGTTAGAGGTTTGATTTTTAAACTCTCTGGCTTTGATCAAATTATAAATACTGGTAAAATGGTTATTATTTGCTTTTCCCTCCAGGGATAGCATGACTTGTACATCTGAAGACAGTTTGTTGGATTGTGTCACAAAGGCCTTCAGTGATATGAAGACGCCACAAACGGCCGCCGAATCAGACGGACAAAGGTAAAACAACTGACACATTAAATTTCACCTAATTATCACTCATTTCCGCATACTGCTATTTATCACATTATGAACAACTTCTTAGGTTTCCCAGCCTACAGGATAAAAAGCTTGATGCAGTTTTTTTTTTTTTTTTTACTTGCTGACACAAATAATCATGCATCACATTTTTAAAACTTTCCAGCAGTGATCTCGCCTAACTAGTTAGCGCTCATATTACAAAGGCGAGTCACGGTTAATTTTGCAACCTGATACTTACATCATTCTTTGAAATGCTTTGTAGTGTCTTAAACTGTTAAAATCTTACCTTAAAAAATCAGCACCACCATGTGTTGTCCCTCACTGTCATCCTATGATTTATAGAATACAAGAAACCAGTGCCAATAGTAAAAAACACTACAATCTTATGTTTTGACTTCAGAGCCTCCACTAAGCTGAACAGGGGTGCCTTTCCCAAAAGCAACTATGGTTGCAAGTGCCATCATTACCAATAGAGTAATGTGTAGAAGATCAGTTCAATAGAAAGCAACATCCTAAACTGCAGAATTTATTTGTCAAACAACTGTGAAAATGTGGTTTTGTTTATAGATACCTGTTTTTCATTCCTCAGTGAAATGCACACCCTTGTCGAGAAGGAAATCTGCATCAGTCATCATGATGCAAACAGCTTGGTTTTTACAGAGGAGGAGGGTAAACCATGGTACGATTCTCACAGATAAATTAAACATTTACTGAAATGTTGGGTTGAATCATCGTGCACGTTTGTTTGGATTAATATTTGCTATTATTTTCACATTTTTTTCTCTCTAGTGTATCTAAATGTGGGGTGATAGAGGCTTCATCTCTGTTCCACAAGGGAGATCAGATACTGGCTGTCAATGACCTGTTGACAGACACCGTGGAGGAGGTACAAACATACCTAAGAAGACTCAGCAAGAGAGAGGTATTCATGAGTCAGAGCACAAGAATGATTTTGTAAATGTAATCAGAATTGAATGGCTATACTTACACTTTTTTGTTTTATCTCCAGGTAAAACTGACAATTCGAAGGCTCCCAGGCTCCATTCCTTTGAATTCTGAACCCTGCTGAGAACACAAACAAAATTTCATGCTGCGCTATGGTTCTTCGTTTGCTTTTTTAGGCCTTTCGATTGTCTCTTAAGAATCAGTGTGAAATATTTTTTAAATAATTCTAGTAGTAGTGCTGTAATGTAGTCTTTCTTTTGGTGATTTCTGAAAAACTTCACTGACATTTATGATTTGTGTCAGATCGTACAGGCTGAAAGTATTGCTTTTCACACAACCTTGAAGGGCATACAGGTTTTCAACAGTAAAACTAGACTTGTTTAGCTTTTGTCATTCTAAAAATATTAATCACAATTTTGTGAACCTGTGAATTTCATTTACCTGCAGTATATTTTGTAGCCACTTGGTGGCAGATTAACACTGAATTCTGATTGCTTCTGTTCAGCATGTAAATTCACATCCAAGTATCTTTTATTATATCACTTTGGCAAATAATGTTTTTAGTTTTTTTTAGTTTTTGTTTTTTTTTACAAACGGATGTATTATTGCAGTCACACTAAAACCTGTCATGTTGGTAGCAAATCCAAATGTTTTTTTCAAATTCTAACTTGGTTTAGATATTATAATGTAATAAATATATGCAAAAACAACATAAAAATCCTTAAGAACTGACACTGTTCAGCATGCTAATGACTTACATGCTGAACAATATTTACCTTGTATATGCACAAATAAGAAATAAAATTTGATTCAGAGAACAAGACCACCAATGAAACAAGTGTAGAGTGGATAAAATTTATTTCCTTAAAAAACACTTAATATATAAAACCATCAGAAAATAAGAGTGCACATCTTGTCCATTCCAGCACTAGCCACCAGCAAAGAGAGCCATTCATAAAAGGCAACACTATTAACCATCACTTAAAAAGGCAGGCTGGAAGTAAGACCAATTTTTTCAAATGTGAGAAGGCAGTCCAAAACTCTCTCATTTGAAAAGGTCCACTGAGTAATACTGGTCCAAACAATGAAGGCACCGTTTGACTGTTTGGCCAAAGGTTTGACTGCGGATGTCAGTTTACTTTATTGCCTTGTTCCACCGCTTAAGTTTCTCAGGGCACATGATGTTGAGCTGAGATTTCTGGGTTCAGTCTGCCACTCACGGAAGAAGCCCTCCATGGCTTTCCTGCTCCTCCAGCTGCCCACATTCACCGTGGGGATGATCTTTCTCGGCTGCAGCCACTGCACAAAACGCTTCAGCTCAAGAAAACTGCTGTGCTCACTGTAGGGAATACCTGAAACAGATAAGTATAGAGTAGAAAAGTATCTTTGAGACGCTGGGAAAATCTATTTATTTTCCTTGTTTAAAAGAGCCACACTCTAGCCTTTTGTATAATTATATATTGTGTTTGTTTAAAGTGACAAGCACAAATTCCTATTAATTCCCATGTTGGTTGTCTCCGATTCCATTGGAGCTTGTGAAATGAGATGCGCCTACTGCTTGAGGCAGCACCTGGTTTACGCTGCAGACCGCTGATATTATGAAATTAAAACCCTGGGCTTGCAAAACCTGACATCTTGAGTTTTTCTCTGGGTCAAATCACATCTGCTGATTCTGTTAATACAGGGCTTGCTGTTCTTAGCCTGAAACGACGTTCAGCATTTCTAACAACTGCAGGAAGGGAGAAAAATCAATATAATGTAATTACATTCCACATACGAAGCCATTAGGTATAATCTTGTCAGTTAGTGGAACAGAATGACAAGGCTGTGTCGGGTCTACACTGAAAATCAGTTCAATGGAAAGCAATCCTCTTTAAGATCTTATTAAGGAAAGGATGGTGTGACAGATATCAATAAAAAAATAGCATGTTTTCTGCATTTTTGTTTTATTGGTATAGACCTACCATTAAGCAAAATGGAGAAAACCTATTAAAGCGCCGTAAAACTGTCCAAGCTAGATGCAAGCAAATGGAGCAATATGATAAGGTGTTTTTTATTTGCTTTTTCAACCATCTTATTTCCATTTTGATTTAAAAGGATGGCAAAAATACAAACTCATTTTGCTCAGGGCTCTTAAAGTCACCGGACAAAATAGAGTGTATTTTTTCCTCTTATAAAATCTAAATGCAAATACAACATTACAGAAACAACACAATTTGGTGTACATCTACTTCCCTTGATTAGGGTTTGTCTGGACCTGCAATTTAAGTTTAAAGTGAAGCGATCCAATTTTCTAAAAATATTAGAAGCAAACGTAGCCCTACATACACGCTATTGGCTGATTTTGCAGAAAACATTTCCTGTTAATGTCAGCATCCCAGACAGTCTTAGATTTGAACTATTTTAATATCTGCACTTAAAGACACGAAACAGCGAACAAAGTGAAATCATTATGTTAAATCCTTTATAAATCTATACTCGCACACATACCATATATACTGATGTTTTCTTGAGTCTGGGGCTGGATGTCTTCCACCCTTACAGTTTGGTTGAAGGTCCAGCCTGTGGGCTTAAATGCCACTAGTTGGTCATACTGCCTGGAGAACTTTTTCAAGTGTGTCCGCAGATTCTGTTAAGAAAAAAAAAAAAGTAAACATTGATAAGATACATCAAAATAGACTTATTTAAATTGTATAAATATTTCTGGTTTAGTGACTTTTTGATCAAATAAATACAGCCTTGGTGTACATGAGACTTTCAAAAGAATATCACTGACCCCAAACTTTTGAACGATAGTGTGTGTGACAAAAAGGGCAACTGAAGCCAAATGATGCTATATTGCAATCATCTTATTTCTTTCAGTTTACATAATGTCTTTTCAATGTGGCTGCATAAAAAAAATGTGGTGCAATCTACAATCAACCTTGCCCTGCAATTTTTCCTCCTTCCTGTCAGGGCTATTTAAACTCTTTTCTCATTGGGAACAACTCTAAAATTGCTTTGAATCAACATCTACATTGGCATGGGTGAGAATAGTTGCTTATAATGGTTCAGGAAACATCATATAACTAATCTTTATTATCTCCAACTGTCTCATTAGAATTTACTTTCAGTCAGACTCAATCAGTGCCACCGCTGCCAAAACTGCTGCGCTGGCATTTGGTCTCTGCAATTAGAATCTTCTTTTTTTTCTTCCCCGCATTAGCATAAATGCGCTGTCAAGGAAAATTAAAGATAACACTGAACGCTGCATGAATTTTAAACTCCAAATTGAATAAGTAAACATAGCCTCATTGTTTAGCATAATCAGCTCTTTTTATACACTTATGAACTTAAAACAGCAAAAATTGCATTCCATAATTCATAATTTACGGATGACGACAAACAAGCCGCAAAAGTTTTAAACATTGTTCAACTTACTTTGAAATTCAGCTGCATCATGGGAAGTACATGCACCTGTGCCATCTGCCAGTCTGTAGTGATGCGCTGGCCAATCTCCTCTGACTCTAGACAGCACATGGTGTTATACTTATCCTTGGACAAACACACCTTAGAGCCCAACACTTCCGATACAGCTGGAGGAACAGGTAGAATAAAGCAAAAAATGAAATTTCGGATTTGGAAAGAAGTTGCAATCCAGTGAGGCAGTCAAGAGAGATTTCACTTTAGCTAAACGGGACACTATGTAATCATAGCTTTTAAAGTAAATGAGTGCAGGACATTAATCATGAATGCATTTTTTATAAAGCGAAGCCTGTGGAAAAAGATGTGGAAAATTTCAAAGACAAGTTAGGACAGCATCTGCAAACCTCTTTTTTAAACTGTTTTATTTTATACAAGCCTCATTCATGAGTTAGTATGATGGTCACAGATAATAGAAAAGCGAACAATATCTCCTTTCAAGAAAAGATGAAGTAGCACAAGGTCTACAAGAGGTCTGGACAAAACATTGGACAACATTGCTCACTGACCTAGAAAAACCTTCTCTTTCCCAACTGCGTAAGTGCCACAAACCACAAGTGTACGAGGGTTTAGTGTGACCTGTTCAAAAGCTGTGTTTACGGCAAAGTTGATGACTTCCTGTTGAGTGGGAAATGTATACTCAGGACTGCAATACCTATTGAGAAAAAAAAGTTTTTGTTTTAAACCTCAACCCTATAACTTATTGCATTTGATGTAAACATAAGTAGGCAACACAAAAAGCAGCACCAAAAAGCAGCTTTGTTAGTAGGGAACTCACGTTGTGTCCAGATAGAGGGTCTGTATCCTGAGACCCTGCAGCTCTGGGTAGCGCTCCATGGATGGATCAGCCCGGAAATCACCTGTGTGGAGTACCGTCTGGCCATCTGGCAGAACAAAAAGTAACATGGCTGCCCCAGGACAGCTGGGGGGAAAACAGTCATGGTAATTAAGTTCTTGTCATTCTGTATGAACATAGGAACCTGTGATAACTAAATAAAAGTGGCTTTAAACTTTCATTAGTTAGAGGACACACTTACTGATTAGCATCCAGGAGAGTGACCTTCACTCCTTGCACCATACACTCTGTGTTCATTGGGAGAATGTGAACATACTGTTCACCCACCTTCAGCTTGCTCTTTACCAGGTTACCAGTAATCTGCCATGATTAACATTAGTTAGTTATGAAATACAAGATTCAGTAAATCCTCACTGACACAATCATTGTAAAAAAAGCATTTTGTAATTTTGCTTTCCACATTTGTCACCATCTTGATTTATGTAAATTTGTGATATTTCACATCAGTGTATTGTTTTATTTTTGGGTTTACCATCCCTTTAGCTTCTTGGGAGGGAACGGTGAATGTTAGAGGATTTGTATATAACTTATTCCTTGGGACCCACAGGTCTGCATATTTTGCGTGCCCACCTAATTGTCATACCTGCTTCTGATCATCAGTTCATTAGTAAAGAGCTCCATGAACTCAAAAGAGTGCGTCAAATAAGGGACACATGCAAAAAGGGAACTGTGTGTCCCGAAGAAAAATGATTTCATTATTTTTAAAGTGCAATGGGGTTGGAATACATACTTTATTACAATAGATGGGTAAAACTGAGGTTTTTTTCAAGCCGCTGTAGTGGTCAGAGTGGAAGTGAGTGAGAAAGTAGGCTGTGACACCTTCAACAACCCCATACTGAAAAGCATCCACAGCAAAACCAGTTCCTAAACGGAGAAAAAAAAAAACCCATCATATTCTCCAAAGTACATTACACCAAAACAAACTGAACAGTAATAACAGTAATTATGAGAGAATAAATACAAGCAATATATTTTTATTTTATACACTCATTGCACTAGTGTTAGTGTTAGTATAGTTTAACATATCGCTTATTCACATTCATTGGTAATTATGTTTATAGTTAATTATAGTGAATATATTACTGCATATAATCCATCTGTATAATATGTTCACCCTTCTGTTTATCATACTGATAGTATTTAAAAATCTGTAAATTAGGTCCATAGTACTGCTATCTAATATAATCTAGTAAATTAAAGTCCTGGCACAGTTATAAAGTACAAAAGTGTAAATGCTTATGCAAGCTTAACAACTGGTATTAAGTGGGTTAAAACAAAAGCATTAAAGCGGTTCACAAACCAGGAATTTTCTTGTAGAATGGACACCGCTTGGGCTCCTGGGGATCTCCATCTGTCGCTCTTCCTTTGTTCCATCTTTTCTGCCTCTCTGCCCTCCCTCCTCGCTTTCCTTCTGTCTGCGTGGGCCGAGTCGTACCATCTTCTGCAGCAGGCAAGACACTGGACACTTCAGATGGAGCTTTGCTCTTCCTACGCCGTCTACCCTGGACCTTAGCGTCTTCCCCCTGAGCTTCTGAAATCCTCGTTCTTCTAGACCCTTGCTGATTGGCCTCTCTGACCGTTGCCTTCCCTTCCTCCTCAGCCTTTTTTTCGTTCAATGACTTCAAGCCAAAAAACACCCCAATGTCTGTTTGCTTTAATCCAGAGGGACCTGCCTTAGCCTGCGTTCTCCTAGGTGCCATAGATGGTGTTTTCTGAGTTAGGGCTGTTTGGGTGGAAGACAACTCTTGGTTTATGTAACTGTTGGCATGTACAGTATTTGATATACTCTCCCGAAGACGCTCCAATACCAAACTTTGAGGCGACTGTAGCTGAGAGTTTGACTCTTCAGAATTGGTTGTGGTTTGTTTTCCTATTGATTGAGGTCCATGCTGAAATGTTTCATCAGAAACAGCTGTGCTAGTCAGGTGATCATCGAGTGCTAACGATGTCTTCAGTTTCTCACAGGTGTCTAATGACTTTTTCTCTGATCCATGTTCTATGTTTGCTGTCTCATATTGGTCCAGCATATTATAGAAGAGATCATCGTCTCCATCACTGAACAGTTTAAGAGAATCATCATCATCCTCATTTTCATCATCCTTCAGTGCAGTACTATGAATCTTTATGTTAGTTTTTTGACTTCTGTGCTCTTTATCCACATCGGGAAGTTCAGAGAGTGGGGAATAGGAGATATAATCATCATCATCATCATCATCACATTTAAAGAGCTTGGCTTTAACCTCATTAGTTTGTGTCTGAACAGCATTGTCAATACTATGTGCTTTAACTAGAACTGAAGTCTTTATTCTTGCTTCCTGTGAGGAATTCTGAGATCTTTTGATGGAAGGAGACCAACCTTTTTTTTTCTTGATATCTTCTGTATTAGGGGAACGTAAAAGTAGCAGAGCATTACTCTGGGTGGGGGTTCCCTTTAGTCCATCACACGAAGATGAACTTTGGCTGGACGAAGCAGATACATTCACAGCGCTGTCCACAGAGCTCTCCGTACCAGGTGCAAGTGCAACATCATTAACTGACTTCAAGTTAAAGTCTGAGATGGCTTGAGGCATGCAGTCATTTAGAGCTCGACTCTGAGCGAGTAGAGAGTGGCTGTATTTCTTGTAGTGATTGGGAATGGAGGACGTACAATGAAGACCATCTGGACATTCTGTAACGAGAGACATATTTTCTTAAATATTATACAGTAACATTTTTGGAAATACTCCACATTAGTGTTACTAATTATGGGCCACTTAAATCTTATAATCAATTAATTTTCTAGTTGTACATATAGTAAATGTTGAAGTAAAATACATCGCTCATAAAAAAGAAAACATTGGAGCAATAATCATGATTTTTTACATTTATTTTATTAATATTAGAACTGATTGTGTTCAATAATAACATTAATAATGCACATATGATTTAAATTTACAGTAAACAATAAAAATTCCCTCATATTTTCATTCGTGTGAGAACACTGTAATGAACTGATGAGTTTAATCTGATATATTAGACAAAATGCCTGCTGCTGATTATACATATATTTATGAAATGCATTACCTTTACAGTTGTCACCAGGGTTATCTAAGCATTCAGCAACATGCCACTGTTGAGACTGAACTACCAAGAGGGAAAATGGCATTTGGCAGACAGGACAGAACCCTCCCGGCTGAGGATCTTTATCCTGGACATCCTGAGAAAGTGTCCCATGATTCACTTCCAGGGATCCTGAGGTCACAGTGTTAATGGGAGCATTATTGCCATTTAGGTCGAAACCAGTGTGTGTTTCAGCACTGCTGACTTTTGTTTTTGCCGCTGGTGTCCCAGGATTGTTATCCTTTCTTCTCTTTATCTCATCTTCTCTTTTTATCTGTGATTTGCAGCTTCGTTTTTTACTCTTTTTAAGAGGTTTGTAATCCCAGATATCACTCTCAGAGCCGCTCTGTGACATTTGTAAACGTTAACGGATTCTAACGTTACTGGTTTGTTCTGAACGCAGCTATTTTGTAACATCACACTCATGTTCTCTTAAGACAAAAACCGCGACCAGAGTACAAACAAGACCGTGTCATTCAGAAATTCATCCCGAAAGCGAGAAGCCCTAAAACAGACCCATTCTGTAAAAGTAATTAAACAAAAACCGGTGACAATCCCATCAAGTATCTTTCATTGCGCTTACCGCCAATGTTGAAAGCGCATTTATTTTTACATTGATGTTCGCATTTTCCATAATGCAAATAGCATGGATTCCCTTTGATATAAGTCAAACTACATTTATTTATAGATTTAATACAGGCAACATTTTAATAACATCACAAATGTGTTAACCACTCACAAAACGAGTTTATTTTGTCTCGGATGAGTTTGCGATTTCTCTGTCGAAAGTGCCGAAGGGAAATGTTAGTCGCTATTCTGTTGTTGTGGGAATCATGGCGTCGTACAGCAAGCTGTCAGATCTTTTCACCATACAGAGCCAGCTAGACTATGCTTTAGAGGACGCGGCGACTCAAAAAGAGAAGGAAAATCTCGTATATCAGTATCTGCACAAAATAGACGAAAAAGACGATTTGATTATACCGGATTTTGAAGAAGGTAAGAGTCTAAATGAACTGTGTGTGACAGTATACAGTATTGGTGTCTCATGGGAGTATCTTTAAAACGTAAGACCAATCATTTTGTGGTTTAGATAAACGACTAACAATATGAAAGGTGACAAGCCAATTACAAATGGCTTCTGTCTGCTTTACTTCTTTATAATGTACTGAATCAACAGTGAGTGATACAAACTGTAGTGTTGCTTCTAGAAGATTATTCTGAAGAAAAAAAATCTGCTCAGAATTGTATCTGCCTTGCTAGTTTTTTTTAAGCACCACCACAAACAACTGCTGAATCGTTTGCCACAACATATTTCTATGTCTCAGGAGAAAATATTTTTTTTTCTTTTTCACTTAATGTCAATTTTCACAATACAAATATTATTTAAATGCTGAATTCTATTGTTATTTTGCAGGACTGGAATGGTTGAACACAGACGCCGCACTGTCACTCAGGAAAGACTTGTCTGGCAAAGTGGTGGTGCTTGACTTCTTCACCTACTGCTGCATAAACTGCATGCACCTACTTCCTGATCTACACCAGCTGGAGCAAAGTTACACCATAGAAGGTATGAGTGCCGCATTTTTAGATAGAGACTGTTTGTGCAGTGAGGAGAGTTCAAAATATATAGAACATTAGAAACACCTATCGGTCCTGATTTAGATAATGTTCTTTTTTTAAAAATAATGATTATGTTGGATATTTGCATCATTAGGTAAATAAAAGCATCTAACAATATGTGGCCTCAATCAATACTCAATCCAGATAAATGCCTCTCCTGACTGTGTTGATTAGAAAAATCCTATAGTAAATCATCCCCAGGGTTCACTGGGGCAGAAGTGAGAGCCTTTTGAGCTTAATAACTACTTCTGGTCCAGCAACATATTCTCATTATCTCTTAACTGTATTGGATAGGAGACTTTAAATATCCACGGAGACCAGGTCGAGGTCAGAGGGTTTCACATAGATGCACCATTATACTGGTCTGTGGCTTATTATAGCAGCTCTGCATCCAGCGTTATCAGCTCCAGCTGTCAGTAGCCCATCGGTGGCCACTTCTGTGGGATCATCCGGGGCAAATGGCCAGGCGGCCGTCAGCCCACTCGCTGGCATAACTCACACATACCTCATTTCTGGCACTTGTTTTGGTACATTCTGTTACCACTGTTCTGTCACAGAAGCAGAACATGCTTCCCCACGTCTCATTAATTATTAGGGTTTTGTGTTTACTATATCATAGAATAGACCTTTTATTACTATACAGAAACTTTATTTTCACTCTTGCCGTTGAAATCACATACTCCCTTGGTTCTGAGAGGTTATTATTTAAATAGAAAACTATTCAGATATGTTCTTGCGATTAGAATATGTTTATATTTTTAATTGAATTTAAAGTTTCATTTGCATTTTTTTGATGGAAATTGTATAGTTAATGCAGGTTACATAGCACTTTAGCACTATTACTACTTATTTCTTAAGATTTTCACTAGCAAAGATTAAAACATAATTCTTATAATAAAGTAATTACACAGACAGTAAAGTATTAGTGATGTCAAACAAATAATCACATCCAAAATTATTCATATACTTTTGTGTGTGTGTGTGTGTGTGTGTGTGTGTGTGTGTGTATGTATATATATATATATATATATATATATATATATATATATAATTTATTTATTTATTTTTCACAAAATATATACCTACATATACAAATACACCTTTACATATACAAAATAAATGTACACAGTACACACAAACCTTATTTTTTTCGATCTGAATAATCGTTTCACAGCACTAGTAATTCTATATTATTTTTTAACAAAAATCGTAGTTACAAAACAGCTATAGTTTAATGGGGCAAGTGACAGTCCGGACTGAGCTCACTCATATTGAAACCAAAATCCTGCATTGTAGTTAACACTCCTACTTCACTCTCATACTTCTCATTATAACTAGAAGTGCTGGTTCTACCATGTGTTTACTCCCCTGAGGCGAAATCAGCTGCGGTAACATGAGGAAAAGTACCAAAAAACATTGATCACATTTTGATTATGCCAGGTGTATTTCAAATGCATTTATAGGCATACGGGAAGCAAGCTAAAAGCATACTGAAATGGGACGCTGGTCCCCTGTGTGTGTGCTACCCGTCTCTGCTGCTGAGCCTATGAATTTTAATCTTCTGATGGACGGCTGAAACCCGGAATTTAAAAACCTCCGTCCGTCTGCTTCAATCATCAGTGGCTGTGTCGCTTACCCCAGGGACACAGAATGGAGGAATGTCACTTCCAGTGACAAGGCGGAGAAGTTCCGCTGACATTTTGGTTAAATTAGACAAAGTCAAGCGGAGTGAAGGCAGAATGTAACTCAGTGCAGGAGACTGGAACAAACAGAGAAACGCAGCATATTGGTTATAATGGGATGCCTGGGGGCTGCATGAGCTCTCAATCAAGACCCCCATGTTTTCCTTGATTGGTTTTGACATTCTGCATGCAGTAGCCCATGTTAGGATGTGTACCTCTGGGGTCCTCATATTTCTATTTCTTTGAAGGGGCCTGAATTTTTTTAATATTTATCATTTTAGCAAGGATTCTTACATGAAAACTTGCATGTTTTTACACCCGCCATGCCCTTAAGGCCCATTTACAAGAAAAATAACTATAAATATAACTAAATTTGCATCCACACAAATGTGACGTGATGTTCTGTTTATTGTAAGCATTTGCTGCAGCGGTTATCGTTTGCTTTAAAACGATGGAGAGCTTTATGTCGGGAGAATTCTTCTTAGTCTGTCAAGTAATTTTATCAATCATCAGCTAGAAAAAATTCTTAAAGTGAATCCAACCATATTGTTCTTCTTTTTCTGGGCTACCATATTCTTATAGAAACATAATTTATTCTGGAGTGAACAGCCTTTATACAGCAATCAAATTTATTTTTTTATTTTTTTATTCTGATAAGCAATGGGTCACAAGACTTTGTTCCTTAAAGTTGTGTTACACTGCCCACATTAAATCCAATAGGTCTAAAAACCCACATAACTGTATATTAAACATGTCATAGATTGCTCATTTTATGCCGTATTGTTCATCATTACCTTTTTCATTGTGGACAGACAATCTTGTCAGTGAAAATGTATCCGGTTCCATCTATTAGGACACAATGTTGATCAGTATTTTTTTGTTACTTTACCTTTTAAGACCTCTATGTAAATGACCTGTGAATGGCTAAACTCTTTGCATATCAGTAACTGAACCCCTCCTGAATGATTTTGTCAATGTTAGTATAATGGTTTCTGTTTAGTTTCCCTTGGATGTTGGAGTTTCACAGAGTGATTGTTACAGTATGTCTAGTACATTGAGGTCTTTTATAGCAAGTAAATTGCTGTTTTTCATGTCCTCTTTACAGACATTTTTGTTCCTGATAGACTTTGTTGTTCTTTTATTGAACGTTTTTAAAAAGAAAGGAACTGTGACTCACGATGAGTACTGTTGAAAACATTCAAAGCGCTGACACGGGGACAAAAGATGGTTCTTTGGGACTTTCAGTATTCAAGGATTTGGATGAAACATTTCAGAATCCTACACCTACGCAACATACTTCCACGCATTGTTAGAGAAGATAAGAATGAACAGCTTTGTGTAACCTGAATAGATTTTCTTTGAGCGAGCAAATAAAAAGTGTCCACGAAAAACTTAATTAGGCAAAAAATAAATTTAAATAATTAAATTAAAGCCACTTTCCTTTCATCATTCCCTTCCGATTTAGGTTAAGACCTTGATAGATTAAACATGTATTATTTCATAACCGATCTTTATAAAGGACCTTTTAGAATAATTTTGAAACCTAAATATACCTCAGGGCATTTTAATAAAAGTTCTACTAAAGTTTTAGTAGATAAAGACTTTTTGTAGATAAAAATATATAGAACTATTTTCATCCCCGATTACAGATGGTGTTCAAAGACAATGTCAAGTGTCAGTTGATAAAAGTCCTTTTATTTGTTTTTATTTTAATTTCATAATTTAAGCTATAATTGGTCTTTCTGGTAGTCTTAGAAGTCTAAAACAAGATAAGATTATTTTAAGATTGTCGAAGCCAGGTGGTCGTGTACGTGCGACAAACAAGCACAAGCCTGTTTTTCCGGCCCTATACCTTCTCTTCAGTGTCAGTCCCTCTATATATCTTACATTTCTCTTTTTTTGTTCATCTCTGCAGATGGTCTGGTTGTCGTAGGTGTGCACTCGGCTAAATTTCCCAATGAGAAAGTCCTACAGAACGTACGCAGTGCGGTGCTGAGATACGACATCACCCATCCCGTGGTGAACGACAGCGATGCACGTCTGTGGCAGGAGCTGGAGGTGTCATGCTGGCCCACCCTAGTGGTGCTGGGACCCAGGGGAAATCTGCTTTTCTCCCTCGTGGGTGAAGGCCATCGAGAACAGCTCTTTCTTTTCACTGCGGCCTCCCTGAAGCACTATAAACAACAAGGGCTGCTCAAGGACCATGATGTGGGGATCAAACTATATAGAGACTCCCTGCCTCCCTCCATCCTCTCTTTCCCTGGGAAAATAGCCATGGACCCCAGCAGCAAGCGGTTAGCTATTGCCGACACAGGACACCACAGGGTACTGGTGGTCTCCAATACTGGGCAGCTGCTGCACACAGTAGGGGGTAAGAGCAGTTAATACACACTTTTTAGAGGTGGCAAATTTAGGGAACTCTGAATTTTGCTATTGTTTACTTTTTTATAGTAAAAAGGAGACTTGATTTTCATATGCTGCATAGCCGCATTAGAAAATCAGCATTTTAATTTCTGATTTTTCTATATTTATTTTTTTTATTCTTTATATAATTTGGCATATATTGAATGTCCTGGTCCGTAATAAAATCCTTAAGTAACAAAAACCATTGCAATATGTTTTTACAGCTCCTCTTTCTTGAGCTCTGTCAAAAACAGATCGATTTTGGCCTGTCTAATTAATATTCATGAGCTTCTTTTCTGATTGGCTTGTTTTTTCTGAGTGACACACAACCAATCAAGTTATGTCACAGAGCTAGCTAGATGCAAAACAAAGAGAACAAAGAGGCCCATTCAAAACAACAGCTTCGGCTACATAATCAACGTAATACAGCCTCAAATTAGAAATATGATCACATAACCCATGCCACCGGCAGACAAAAAAACGGCAACAGCTGTGGTTAAACGTGATAAAATGAGCGGACTGGACCGAAACAATCACCAAAATTGCTCGAGTTTGCACACTTCTTATCAGACAAGATTCAATAAAGTATTGTCTTTTGTTGTTATGGATGCGTCTAAAGTTTTATTGCCTCTCATTTGTATGTCGTTTATGAAATAATGTGTGCAAACCGACGATTCATATATAATCATGTGTAATAGTACATGCATTGTTGTGATTAACTGTAGCTGGAATAATAACATAGCTTTAAAAATTGTTGCCTGCTAAAAATGAAATTTATACATCATCATCGTGACTAGATAGACACAGTTGAGTTTGTCTTTAGATGTGATTCACCTAATAGTAACAATCCTGTCAGATCTTAAAATAAAAACTATGCAAGTACATTTCTTTGCTGTGAAAAAAGCATGTTCTGTGTAGCTGTTTTGGTGTTAAAACCTGAAATAAGCAGCAAATTGCACCCGTCCTTGAAATGTTCCCTTAAACGATGGTTCCAAAAAATTAGGGTTGCCAACTGCCCCATATTTTAAGTATAGAAATGCTTCTAATTTTCTTTTTGGTGAATGTTTTGAGGCTATTTTAGTCTACTTTTAGACAAGTTTATCTTTGCCTTCATAGGTCCCTCAAGTGGGAGACGAGATGGAAATTTCTCTGAGGCGCAGTTCAACTCCCCACAAGGGGTGTTCATAAAGGGAGACACAGTCTACGTGGCTGACACTGAGAACCACCTTGTTAGAAAGGTAAATCAGCAGAATCAGGTCAAGCTTGTTCTCCTGCTGGCAACTCTAACCCAAATTCACTCTGATTGGTGCTTGAAAAACCGCTTGTGTCTGTCCTCAATAGAATTCCATGTTTTTTTTTTTTTTTATTCTTCTCAAGATCAACCTTTCAGAAGAAAAAGTCTCGACCTTAGCTGGCATTGGCGTTCAAGGCACAGATAAAGAAGGTGGAGCTCTGGGACCACAACAGCCAATCAGCTCTCCCTGGGATGTTGCTCTTGGCAACACAGGTACTTTTACTGGTCATCCTCCTCCAATATACCCTGCTCCTTCCTTTAGAATTACAGTCACTCTGTCTCTTTTTTTTTTCTTTTTCTTTTTTTTTTTACCTTGCTCATAAAATTTAATATCTTGTGAATCTGCGCTTCATTATTCTGCCGGGAGCGTTTTATACATCCCTTTTTCTGCCTCTCACATCTTCTCTCTATCTGTCTTGTCCATCTTGGAATCTTTAATCAGGTTGTTTTCAGAAGTCTTCGCTTTGTAGATACCACACTCGCCTTTGATTTTCACAAGTGTGTACGGTGAGGGGTGCAAAAAAGATCTTTGTTCTGCTAAAATGGCCTCTTGTTGTTTGGAAGCAGCCCTGGAGTAAATTGCACGGTTTGTCAGTTGCTAACCAGAGACACAGAGCTGAATGTTGTGGTGTTGCCTGAGTTAAACCCACAACACCAAAGAAAAAGAAGGTGATATGATCAGAAAGCACTCATGTGGCTGTGGTTTCTGATAAACGGTGGCTCTAATAAACTGTGTTTTGTCAAAGATTGCCTCTTTTTGTTTCACAGTAATATCTTTATACACAGCAGCCCCGGACAAGATGTCCCACAGGTCTAAGAAAATTTAATTTAACATGCTTCTAAGACATAATTAAAATTCCTTCTTTATATTTTAAGGGATTATTAAATCAGTCCGCATTATTCAGTCACATCGTTGCATTAAACAGCTGAAGAAATTGATGTGGCCAGCATTAGTCGAGAGAGGGACGTTTAAAGTGGTCTGTGTGGTGTGCGTCTGATTTAGGCAGCGTGTGTTTGGAGCACATTCATTGATGGACCCCGCTGTGCATTAGGTCTGTTCCCTGAACAGTCGGTTGCTTTCTTGCAGGTTATCCTGCTAAGAAAATGAGATATAGCTGTTTCCTGTTCCTTTATGCATCTGCTGTTGTCCCTGGTGCCATTTTATTTTTCTTATACCATTTAATTTCCCTTCTTCCATGCTTTTATTTTTATTCCTCATTTAATGCAGATTTTAACAGTCGTACTGGATGTTTAAATTAAAGTGGTCATAAAATCAGAAGTTTCTTTTCTGGAATAAAAGCTTCCTCCAGTTCAAAAGACCATTTATTAACTCAGCCACAGAAGCTGCTCGTTCCAGATCGTTTGATTTCTGAAGTCAGAAAGTTGAATTAATTAACATAAGCTCATCTACTTACACATTAACAATGCCTGTTCTATGCTCAGAAATTATAAAAAAAAAAAATATGTAGGTTAGGATGTACACTCCAGTAGATAAATTTTATTGCTATTTTTGCAAGAATTGTTGTATACTTTTTATTACTTTCATTTATTATACATTTATTATATTATTTATTATTATTATACTATCTTATTTATAAGAATTGTTTTATGCTATTTTTGCAGAATTGTTATATATATATATATATATATATATATATATATATATATATATATATATTTTTTTTTTTTTTTTTTATTATTAAACAGTGTTTTAGTAGAACTGTTCAACAGTGGTTATATGTTGTAATCTGGAGCTCTTTACTTACACATTATTATAATGTTAATGTTACAAATAACCATGAAAAACTATTAAATTCAGTTTTTGTTTATTTTATATAATTACACACATTCACTGTTTGTACTTCAGGTTAAGTAAAATATAAATATATATGCAAATACAGGGCATATACTTATATATTTATAATATATTTAGCATAAATGTGTCGTTCCACGGTTAAAGCACTGAGACACACAAGATCTTTCATAGCTTTATGTTAATTTCTATATATGTGTGTGTGTGTGTGTGCAGTTTGTTTTTAAGAGAACTGGATGCTCACAAAGAAAAAGCTAGAAACGACATGGTTCTTTAAAAAAAAAATTCTGTATAGGACAAATCAGTACCTACTATAATATTTGCATTTTCCAGTTCATCATTCATAATATTTCCTTAACTGTCTGTCTGGTTTGTATTTCCCTTTTTTCACTCATTTTCCTCCTTGAAGTTTCATTGTAATGTGGAAATCCTGCAGCATGTCTTTGTCATTCATCAGATTTCATCTACTTTGGCTCGTTAGCCGTTCATCCATCTCAGATCCCTTTGAAAACCTGCGTGAGGAGAATTCTGCTTCTTTCCTTTCCATCTCAATCTTTTCTCCCTCTCTTTTCCTCATTCTTTCTTTCCCTCTGTCTCGCTCTTTCACGAATGCAAGTAGTTAGGCTCCAGCCCAGCAATGAAATTGTCTCTGATAAGCACAGTACCATTAGAGGTCTATTGTTAGACACGAGTACAAAGTACCTCATTTCTGATTCCTCAAAGAGAAATCACAGCGCAATGGTCTCAAGTATTAGTTCCCCTACAAACTATACTTAAACTGATTTCTAAAGTAAATTCAGGTCAATTTGTGCTGGACACCATAGCATTTCAGTACTTTGTCATTTGCCACATTTCACTAATGGAATGCATCAATATGGTTTCTTGTTTGTTTGGCTTTTTTCCCCCCACAAAGGGTCAGTAAAAAAAGGCAAATCTAAGCCATTGGTAAACATTAGAAAGTCAAACTAAATATTATAAAATACATTTAAGGAAAAAAAATCACCTTTATGTTTAAAAATCACATTTATGTTATTACATACTTATAAAATATTATAAACAACATACAAAATAAAATAACACATGTATTACAGAATATTTAGATTAATTCATTAATTAGTCCCGTAATCAATTTCAGGCTTCTTTTTAGGGTGAAATTGTGAGGTAAAAATTAAAAAAGCCTTGGTCATGTTAGGATCATTGCTGTCAGAGAACCATTGTTATTCATTAAAAATATTTTTATTTGTGTTCCGAAGATGAA
The DNA here is from genome assembly GCF_018831695.1 of Puntigrus tetrazona. NCBI lineage: Eukaryota > Metazoa > Chordata > Actinopteri > Cypriniformes > Cyprinidae > Puntigrus > Puntigrus tetrazona. The sequence continues at coordinate 13,389,140 of NC_056710.1, read as the reverse complement.
CGAAGGTCTTAAGTAATTATTGACAGCATTTTCATTTTTAGGTAACCTATCCCTTTGCGTCAGCTCAAGATCATCAGATGCCATATGCTACTTTATATAAGCGGTCTCATTCACAATGCATGCATTGATGAGATCTAGGGAAGTGATCGTTATGCAGCCTAAAAGAATAAAATGTGATATGAAGGTTATGCAAGTTTACTCATTTTGTGTGTACTTGACTGTAATTTTAGCAAGACAATCAACATCGATATATTGTAAACACATGAGCTGTTTAGTATTTGCTAACGTGTGTTTGTGTTTATGCAGGTGGTGATATATTGTGGATAGCCATGGCAGGAACGCATCAGATCTGGGCTCTCTTCCTGGAGGACGGGAAGCTTCCCAAAGGGAGGTGAGCTCTTCACCCTGTGTTCTCCTCATGTTAGTTCTTTACAGTCATGGCAGCGCTCAGATAAAGAGGCCACGGGACTGCCCAAGTGATGTCATTTTCTGGGAAGCCACACGGTTCAACGTTGGAGGAAATCATTCTGATCGTCCTGATACAAAATGAACTTTTGGTGCGCTGTTCGCAAATGTAATATTTCTCTTGATGTTTTTAGAGCCATAGCAAGCTCTTACAACAGCTTTAAAGTCTCAGATAAAGAACATGCGGGGGGTAATACTTTATTAAATATAATAATCTCAAGACTTTTTTTTTTTTGCTCTTACATGCTATTAGATCCTAATTGCAGTTATTTTGTCACAATTCCGGCTTTTGTTTTCGAGTCAGACAAATTAAGAGCAGTAACTGTTCCATATAATCATTCTAATCAGACTTAACCATCTTTATCTAATGCCTTTTCCAGCGACAGCAAAAAAGGAACATGCGTGCGCTTTGCAGGCAGTGGGAATGAGGAGAACAGAAATAATGCGTACCCTCATAAAGCGGGCCTGGCCCAGCCGTCAGGCCTGGCTCTTGCCCCGACTGAGCCCTGGGAGTGTCTCTTTATCGCTGACAGTGAGAGCAGCACCATTCGTAGCCTTTCGCTGAAGGATGGCGCAGTCAAACATGTGGTGGGGGGAGAGAGAGACCCTCTGGTAAGCCCTGTCATGTTTACAGGTCTGAACAGTTTTACACAGACGGGGGCCTGCAGAGTTTAGCTGCAACCCTAACACACTTAAACACACCTGGAAACAAATGAGACCGGAAGCAAGACACATATCATTTGCAAATAGCCACGCCCATTTTTACATGAAGGATACTTCCAGACAGGTGTGTTTGAGGCAAGTTGGAGCTAAACTCTGCAGGATACTGGCCCTCCAGGACAGAGCCTGTTGACCCCTGGTTTAACATTTTTAAGAGCAGTGTTTCTCAACCCTTTATTTGTTTAATGCACCCCTATAATACTTTATTATAAAGTAGCTTTAGTAATATTGATGCCAGATGATATCTAGTGTAATAAATATTATTAGAGTATTGTTAACTATTACAGTATTTATTAAGCCTTTAATTTTAGGTTTTTATAAAAAAAAAATTAATTTTAGTTTTCGGACGCAAGGAAAGAAGTTTAAAGGTGTTAAAATTCTCTTCTTGTGATAACTTTGCTCTTTCGTCTAAAAGACTTTTATTTCTTCTGATCGGTATCAGATCATTTCTCTCCCTACCGAGCACTTTGTCTTCCCTGCCCATGCTTTTATAAGGGAAGGAGTGTGTTGTTGCCCAGTTCACGTAAGGAAAAACACAACACATGAAGAGATTTGAATTTTTATGGGGTCATAAATTATCACAGTTGATTACATGCCACATTTGCATGCGGCATTGCAACTTTTTTTTACAAGTTTGTTTGGCACTACAAGACCCCAAAGCAGACTGTAATACAAGGAGACATTTAATAAATGAAGCCGTGGAGCAATTTTTATCTCTTAATGAACCTAGGCGATTTGAATGAGAAACTATTTTTCTCCATTCCTTGGAGCAGTCGAGACATTTTTCAGATCTGCTAGATTTCCTTTGAGTAGACTGTTTTCTTCTGGCAGAGAATGAGAATGGATTGGGTTTCGCCATATTTGGTCACTGGGATTAATGAGCTTTTTTTTCTTCCCTTGTGATGTTCAGTGACTTATTTTGTACATTGGACCACCGCAGCGCCGTGATTGAGTAAATAAACAGAAAAGGCTCATTTATATATTCTCAAAACTGCACCAAAGCGTGACGTTGTTCGCATGGGTAAGTGGTCTAGAAATCATGCATAGCCTTTAAAGATTATGTTTTCTCTTTGCTTGAGCAGAATCTGTTCGCTTTTGGAGACGTTGATGGTAAAGGCATAGATGCAAAACTGCAGCATCCATTGGGAGTGTCCTGGGAAGAGGGCAACAGTCTTCTCTATGTAGCCGATTCGTACAATCACAAGGTCAGTCTTTCTGCACCCGACACAAACAGTGCATTGAATGACTTTTATTTTAAAGCTAAAATACATTCGAAAAAAATAAAAAACTTGCACATTTGCAAATACATTTTTGAAATAAGTTTTCAATGCTATTTTATATGGGTAGTTCACACATCAATGTCACATTTAAAAAAAACACTAACTTTAAAGATAAACCTCTTTCATCCTATTTGTAACTATTTGTGCTATCTCACACCATAGGGCAGAGTCTAGTTTTAATCTGTGTATATATATAAAGAAATTTAATATTTACATAATTAGTGATTTCTATTTATTTATAGGTTATGGTCTTAAGGATTTATTTGCAAATGTTAATTAAATTGTGGCCCCATTATATATAACTTATAACTGAAGCAACATTAAAAAATGGATTAGATAAAACTGGACTAACATAATTTAGAAATTTTAATTTAAAGGGTAGTTTGCGTGCTCTGGTGTAAATAAACCAATGGAAACAGACCTAATTGTGTACTGGACCGAACCGTCCTGCTCAGTGGTCGTGTCAGGAGTCGTCTGGATCACTTGTGGATTATTGTGATATTTTTAATCAGCTGTTTGAACTCTCATTCTGACAGCACCCATTCCCTGCAACAACAAAAAAACCTTCCTTTGTTGGGAAAGTGGTAAAATGCTGAATTTCTCAAAATTTGTTTTGAAAATGAACAAGCTCTACATCTTGGATGGCCTTGGGGGTGAATTTCCTTTAACCACAAAAAAGTGTTGCAAGTTTTTGAATGGGCAAGCACTACCTATGGTCAGTGACTCCATGGTCATGAAAGAGCTTCTTCTCTGTTGCAGATCAAAGTGGTAGATCCGAAAACTAAGCAGTGCAGGGTGCTTGCAGGCACAGGGAATGCTGGGAACGGACTTGGCCCGAGCTTTCTGGAGTACAGCTTCAACGAACCTGGAGGCTTGTGTCTGGGTGAAGGAGGAAAGCTGCTGTATGTGGCGGACACCAACAACCACTGCATCAAAGTCCTGGACCTGGAGACCAAAACTGTCTCTTTGGTGAGTTTCCTCTTTGTCATTGGTCAGATTTCATTCTTAACGATTGGCTTATTGTTTTCTCTACATTTTGCACCAGTTTCCGATTGTAGTTCCGCACGAGGTTGATGCTGTCAAAACCACAAGCAGCACACCTGCAGTCAGAAAGCTTCCCAAGCTTCCCAAATCAGCCCCTGTCCTTACGATGCCATCAATCGCAGTTTCTTCAGGACAGTCAGTGACTCTTTTGCTGAAATTGGCACTTCCGCCTGGGACCAAGCTCACCGAAGAAGCCCCTAGTTTCTGGAGCTTATCTGCAGAAGGTACGAAATCTAATGTATCCAATGAGAGCATCTTCACTAGCTCTCAGTAGCAATTATGTAAAACGTCTTTATTTATATGCAGTTTGTACGCTGTTCCTCTGGGGCTCCTCCGTGGGGTGAACTATAGTTTTCAGTTTGCTGGATTGCTGTGTTCACACATTTTCAGCAGGCTTCAGGGACCAGCTGGCCATACTGGGAGATGATCCAAGGATAAATAAACAATTCCTCTATGCATCCCAACACACGGTCAACCCTTCATTCTATCTTGCCCTTCCTATCTCTCTCTCTCTTTTTTTAGCATCATCATTTCTGCCTCACCCTTTATCCGTCTGCTGCAACATTTGTCTTTCCTGTTGTCTTTTCTCTCAGTTCTTCTGCACAAAAACTTCACCCCAAAAAGCACGTCTTCCATGATTGATAATCAGCCCAGTCACCAGAGACGACTTCAGCTCATCACACTGATTGTTTGTCTACTCTCTGCACCAGAACATTTTACCATCCAATAAACAAGCACCTAATTAGTTTACAAAATTGGTCGTAGTTGAAGTGACAAAAAGTCCCGGGGGGCTACTCTGCATAATTAGAACAAAGACACCCATTAGGGCCAGAAAAGCCTGACTGGCTGTGGGCGTTAAATTCTCTGAAACGGCAACTAGTAGTTCTGACTTTGATTGATTGACTGTAATAATGCACCAAATTACAGTGAGTGTTTGTTTGTGGGTGGCTTCGCATGTGTAGTAGTTACTAGTATAAATGTTCTGTGTGTTATATGTAAATACAAATGTGAGATTAAATTCCTGTGTTTTGACCCCCTGGAAAATGATCATTATGTAAATGGTTATATCAGCAGGGTCAGAAATTAATGGAGACTGTGGGAAAGTTTTGATTTATTGTTTTGTTTTTTTGTTCAGGGAGAATGCATTACGTTAATCAAAAGAGATGTCTATTGTTACAAAAGATTTATATTTATTATTTATATGCATTGAATTTTGAGAGATCATGATGAATGTATTGTGAATTAAATATATTCTAAAATATAGTAAAATAGAAACCCCTTAATTTTTGTAATATTACTGTATTATTATTGTAATCATTTTTGCAATTTAAATATAATGTACTTTATATTATTAAAAATGTAGGCATACTTATGTAGTTCCGTAAACAGATTTTATCTAACGAGAATAGCCATTTGCATAATTCTTTGTGTGTGTGTGTGATATATTTATAAAAATGATGCATGAATTTATTAACCTGTATTCCAATTTGCACACTTAATCAACATTTAAATACTAATGTTGTATGATTAGATAAAAAAAATCAAACATGAAATACAGTTTGAATGTTGAATGTCAAAAGATAAATCGGCAGATATAATGGAAAAAATAGGGCAAACATGCCCTCATAAAGATATATGTTGACAGTTTATGGTTTGTGTTCTGTGCTAATGTTTTACGTAGGTCAGCCCTGTAGATCTTTGCTCACGTCCTCTCTGGTTCGGTCTCACTGGGGATCTTTTGATTGGACACTGTCCTAATTCTATCTGGCACATGTCTTAGTAGCCTGCCCTTGATTCAAGGCCAGTGACACACCTGGTGCACACTGCATTGCAGAACCAATAAGCAAGGATGTTTCCTTTCACCGCTAAAGCACGTGATTCCATACTGAAATTGTATTTGTCTGCATACTGAAAGTCCCCCATCAACTGCCAGAGAAATGTTTCATTGTGTTGGCAGAGATATATATGTTGTTTTACACCCAAACAAATGGTGCTTCAGGAACCAGTGCCTTCCAAACAAACATCAGCCAGAAATATCAAACGTTATAGGAATCGTCCAATCGACCGCACACTAATCCGTGTTGTTTTTCTCGGCAGGTAATGAGTGGTTACTGGAAGAGCGAGCTGTGACGGGGAGCATCAGTGATCTCTCTGAACCGGTCTCGATCGTCTCATCCATCCCAGCGGCCCCTGTGGCCCGAAACCCCACACTGACGCTCGACGCCTGGGTCTACTGCTGCCTTTCTGAGGGCGGGGCTTGTATGATGAAGGCAGTGTCCTTTAAACAGCCTTTTCTGATTGGCTCTACATCTCCGGAAGGTTCTGTTGCCGTGACGCTGGAGCATGCCTTTTAAAATAAGCGTCCACCCAAAGGATCTTGGAGCACATCTAAAGGGATACTTTACCAAAAAATTTAATTCTGTCCCCGTTTACTCATCCTAAAATGTTGTTCCAAAACTGTCTGAATTTCTTCAGTGAAGCACAAAAGAATGTTTTGAAGAACGCTGACAATTTTTTTCCTTATAATTCTGCAAAAAAGAGTTAAGCTAAACTTCATCTGTTACAAGTATATATATCTCACAAATTGCTGTTTTCTCACTATTCTGGGGGGTAACGTCAGGACTGTGAGAAAAGTTTCAATTGTGAGATACAACCTTAGTTGCGGTGGGGAGAAAAAGGTCAAAAAACGGTGGAAAAAAATTATCTGTTTATTTTTGTATCCTGCCAGTGAAAACAAGTCAATTTTTGACCCCGCTGACTTTCATTATATGGACAAAAATAGATTTTTCCTTCCATAGAAGAAAAACAGAACGACGTGAGGATGAGCAAATGATTTTTTAGATGAATATCCTATTAACATTCAAATCACATCCTGCGGTTAACACATACTGTAGTAATCAGACACTTCACATGCTCGTCATCAGGCTAATCAGACAGATTGCAAATACTAATTGTAGAGTCAGGATCTGACTGTTAAATCTTGACAAATATTGAACAAAGTGCCTCATTCTCATCAGCAATATTTTTTTGTGGTTCTGCTAGGGGTGTTTCACATGATTAAGCTTGTGTAATGCCTTTGTCAAATAGCCTGGTATCATTATCAGCCATCTTCATTCAGTCACTCACATGCTCTCGCACAATAATATTTGAAAAAAAATGCAGTGTAGTGTAAAATGTAGCCAGTGTCAGCTGTTCTGACAGCCGTTTATGGTTGGCTTGGCTCATATTATTATTATTTCCCGCACTGCATTTTTTTCTCCTAACTATATGATACCGTAAGTCAGTCTTGTAAATGTGCAGTCAGACTTAATGTTATTTAATTGGAATTATTTATTATTGTTTACCAGGCTTGAGTGCCTTTTCAATGAGCAATACACTTTGTATGAATGAACTATGTGTTGGAAATCAAGCGGCGACATTAATTTCAGTGTTCAGCCTCGAACGGAATGGAATCATGGGCCATTTACATCTACATATTAATGCTTTCTGAAAGAACAGCCTCTCGGTGCTGTTAAACATTAACAATGGAGCTACAATGTATTCCTGATACATGATAGATCATGCGCTTGCAAATCATGCCCAGTGTGAATCAGACACTGTAGAAATTTCCTCTAAAATGGTTTTCGCTTGCTATTCCTGTCGCAGTTCTAGCCTGTAAACTATTTAATAAAAACAAAATTTATCTCTCACTCTTTTGAGGGCAGCTCTTTTATACAGCCTCCAAATTCTGCACTTTAACAGATTAATTTGGATGCAGTGGACTAATAAAGTTTATTTTCCCAGCATTTGTGTGTTCAGCATTTTCATATCCTCTTCACTACACACAAGGACCAGTGCATTCATTGTAAATGACAAAAGACCATCTGTTCCAGCAGAGATGCTTCATGGTGAGTTTTCTGTGGTCATTTTTTTTTAATTGACTTTTTTTTTTGAGGTTTGTAAATTAAAATTAAATCATAATAAAAATAAAGCAGGTATTATGCACCAACAAAGTGTTTCACATTTTTTATTTAGCTCAGTTTCTCAATATACCATTGATTAATGGATCAGTGGTTTAATTCATGTTTGTCATAATACATTTACTCAATGTTGTTCATATAACTTTGAGAATGTATATGTAAATTATATAAACTGGTTAATAAATGGTGTAAGATTGTTGTATATTTTTGGTTAATGACACCATGACAATGATTTGACCAAAATGCAGAATTACTACAAATTTATTTTTATAATTTTTTTTATATTTTATTCATGTAATGAATTTTCAGCAGACATCAGTCTTCAATGTCATGATCCTTCAGAAATCATTCAGATATGCCAATTTGATGCTAAAGGGAAGATTTTCTTCTTTTCTATGCTGATTAATGTTTTTGTGGAAACCAAACATTATTTTCAGGATTCTTTGATCAATAGAAAATTTATCTTTTCGATAAATTTAATGCATTCTTGCTTGAAAAAAAATCTAAAAGTATGTCACTTATTTAGTTAACTAATGTTAATGATTTATTATCCTATTTGTAAGTTGTTATTTCAGTGAAGATCCACACACACACCAGATGACCATGTGCTCTATTCACTAAAGTGTTTGGCTGTAAAAAAAAAAAACAAAAAAACTGGTATTGCCACCATGCTCCATTTCCTTGGCTTAATGTTCTCAGCAATTTCAAATAAAGCTGAGCTCTGAAAATATATGCTTTGTGCTGCTGAATGTGATCCTCATAATCTCTCAGCAAACGCCGAATGCCATCAGAATGTTCATTTCCACTCATATGAATCCCCCAGAGAAACCGCGGCGCCCATTACTGCGCAACAGGCTAATATTTAACCAGAAAGCACATTACCAATCACAGCCCGAGTCCATATGCAGGATTAACAGAAGCGCAAATAAGAAATAGAACATTAGAATTTAACAGGCAGTCAATCAGACAGCTGCTTTTTGACACACATCTGCTTTCATCACAGCAGTGGATGAAAGAGCATTTGCGCTTGAAATGATTACACATTTGAACATATCATTGTGCAAATTTAGCAAAGACGTTCCCGCGATTTTGGGTTGGAGGGGAAAAACACTCTTTGCCAGAATCATTAATAATTTTTCAAGAGCACTAAAATAATCTAAAGAATGCCATGGGTGGTTGAGAGAATCAGCAGCACGAACTCAAGGCCTGAGTGTTTAGATCTGGTGATACTGGGAGTGATGGTTGACAGAAGTTGTCTGTAAAACCCCCATATTAGACTTTCAGGTTCAGTTACGATTCCATGACAGGACTATTAACCCTGTGTGAGTCTTGTTACTTTCTTCAGTCCCTTTCACTTTCACGGCTTACGGCACTCCTGTCAAGTATAGTTAGATCGAATACATTTTGTATTTCTAAAGCTCGGTCTCAGTGTTACTATGCTTATTTCTGCTATCTTCTTTGATACTTTCTAAGTGATCAGATTTACAATTTGGAAACAGAAAATAACTGCAACGTATTCTCTGATCAAACTCAGATAGGCTGTGTCTCGAAGCTAAGACAGCTGACTTTCCAGCAATGACTTTCCACACACTCTCAGAAATAAAGGTACAAAAGCTGTCACTGGGGCGGTACCTTTTCGAAACACTTTTGTACCTATTAGGTTCAAATATGTACGCTTTAAGTACTAATATGTACCAGAATGGTGCCTTTAGGTACAAACGTACCTTTTAAAAAGGTAACACCTTTATTTCTGAGAGTGCGCATTCTACTTTGGAGAGATTTGTGAGCCAACATAAAATATAAGGGATAAAGGATCTACAGCAAAATACAACAAAAGATTGAGAAAGTGCTTTGGTAATAACCGAATATTTAACAGCAAACAATAATTTCTTGCTATAAATTAAATCAAAAGTGGAAAGAGTTCATAAAAAAATTCATTTCCACACAAACTGAGCAAAAACTCACAAACTGAGCAAAAACTCACAAACTGAGTTTGTGCGCCGTACTTATTCATTATACTATTTTATAATATAAATAGTGTGAGTAGCATATTCAAACTTTCAAAAGAAAGTACACTTTAAATATTACTTGCTTGACTAACATTATAGTGTGAAATGCTGGACATTATGCATTCATGGGGCAAAGCTTTCATATGTAGTGAATTACTTTTTTTTTTTGGATAACAAAATAACCTAATCCAATTCACTGAGAGTATAGTGATAGTATACAGCAGTGGTTCCCAATCATATTTGTGATGTCTGTCTTATCTGACACAGACAAATATTGGAGTCTAATAATGGGCTGATAAGCTGAATCAAGTGTGTTTCATCAGGAAGAAAAAAGTGCATTCAAATGTGCATTGCTGGGGGATCTCCAGCACTAGGTTTGAGAACCACTGCTGAGAACCCTACTCATTTTGGACACAACGACAGAGCTTCGTTGCTGGAGGGTCAGCAGCACCTAGCACCCTTATAGTAATGCCCTACAAATCACTCAGACCACCTTATATAGTAACCATGTTATAACCACCCATGACCTTCTTATTCATGCATGATGAAGCACCACTCTTATTAGTGTTTAATGTAGTGTACAGTTCACTTTAACCATTAAAAAAAGAGTCGGTATTAATCTGTATGATGGAGTTTGCAGAATGACATTTAAGAGCATGTCAAATATGCTGACTGAAGCACATTCAAAGCTTGCGTCATGCTTAAAGCGATAGTTCACCATAAATTGAAAACTGAAAATCATTTACTCACATATATGCCGTTGCAAACTTGCATGACTTTCTTTTTCCTGGGGAACACAAAATAAATATCCAATTCAGTGGGGTCCAAAACAACACTGAACCCCACTTGCTCTTAAATATAGACTCCAAAAGGATTCTTCTAATCTAAAGAAATGTTTCCAACTATAAGCATCTCATGGATGCTAAAGGTTCTTTTTGGAGCCGTAGTTGCTGATAAAAGACCATTATTATTAATAAGTATCGCTACTCTCACATTAAGGTTAGCTGATATCATTACAATCCAACCAGCTGCTGAGTTATTACCAATTCAAATGCTATTAAATGCTAGTTTTAAAGTTAATGGACATCTGCCTCTCCGGGGTAAAATGCTGTATATACACTTCCAAAGCTCCAACCATTCAATAACGCACCTCGAAGAGAACACAATGAACTTTCAGCTGCAGTCGTGTTTATGTTTGCATATGCGAAGCTCATTGAATGAACAACATGTTTTCAGAGGTTAACAGCCAAGGCTGAGATCAGAGCGTGCTGTTTGTCAGGTAATGACCCTTTGAACCTTCTTTCCATTAGGAAGAGGGGAAGACAGATGCTGTTTTTGATCTGTGACATTTGCCAGAAGTGTAAACGTATGGAATGTATGAAACATATGGAGTGTGAAGCGCAGACTGACAGACAGATGTAGCGTATCCGGGCTCCCTCGAGAGTTCGAATGAATGTCTGGAACAAGTATTTCAAATCAAAATTCATACTTTAACAGATGCATAACATATAATGAAACATTTACATTTCATTTTCCGCTTCCTAAGCATTATATTACTTATTCATTTCATACTGTTTCTCTTCAAAGCCACAACAGATCTCCTTCTGAAGGTCAGAAAATGAAAGCGTATTATTTGGTGCAGGTGTTTGGGTAAATATGCGAGAAACTTTATAATGTGATATTACCCAGTATTAATATTCTGGAGACATTTACCATGACTTGAAAACTGTTCTCTGTGAATTTGAATAAAACGGCATGAAACTAAAGATAATTAGACTGCTGTGAATAGAAATATGAAAAGTTACCTGGGTTTCGCTTACATAATTGTCGCAGTACTTTACATAAGACTGTGTGGTTTTAATCCTTTCATTTTGATAATACTGAAAAGAATGTTCATTTTCCATGCTGTATTTAGCACTGGCCTTGCATGGACTCATTTAAATTCAGAATATGTTTTATTAGCTGCTCTGTGGTTATGGCTTAAGAATAGTCAATGCAGAAAGCCATTGTGATTAAATTGGTATAAACTAGTTAATTTGGTGGTCAAATCCTTATATGCTCTAAGTAAAGGAAGACTTATAGAGCAGTCTCATTATTTCCCAACTTCTTCTAATTAGATGCTGACACTTTGAATCAGTCTGACGAATCCTTACGATGTATATATCTCATTAAATTAACTCCACGAATTAACAGTCAAAAGCATCAATTCATTAAAGCCAGTATTATTTTTACACTCCACAGTCATGTTTTTGTTTATGGTTTTACTAGTTTTTTTTTTATTAAAATTGTAACATTGTAACTGTTTCTTAAAAATATGATGGACTGGAGATTACCTGTGGATTATTGCGATGTTTTTATCAGCGGTTTGGACTCTCATTCTGACGGCACCCATTCACTGCAGAGGATCCATTGGTGAGCAAGTGGTGTAAATGTTATATTTCTCCAAATGTTCTGATGAAAAAAAATAAACTCATCATTAGATGGCCTGAGGGTGAGTATAGTATAAACTAATAGCACTCGTGGCTGTTCACATGATTCACGAGTCACTAAATCATCTATAATTATGTAGTCATCATCATTAGACTGTATTACCCCAATTCCAAGCGATCCAATGCATGCATGTCTCGATTTGCATTGGTACCTGAATGGGATTTTTATGCTACATAAATTGCATAACTAATAGACGCTATTAGTCCTGCATCCTGATTCCTGCACCAGAGCTTGTAGCCATGCAACATGAGTAGACTTCCTTTCGTTCGCTCAGAAAGAGTGAGGTCATTCCGTTCACAAGAGTCCCAGGACTTTATCTGATGGATCAAACAATGACAAAAGAGGTTGAAAGTGCGGTAACGGCCCTACGTTATTATACTGCGTGTCGGTGCAATTAATATCAAATATCCCTTTGCTTTTGGGACCGCTAATACGTGTTGATTTTTTTAAAAAGAATAAAATAGGAAAAGGTCAGATTGCTGTTCTACAATGCCGGAATGTAAATGAGAACGAGAGAGAAATTCTGTAGTGGCAGCATTAGTCTAATGTGCCTGTCTGTGTCCCGGCTATAAGGAGGTGCAATTATGATCTTATCTAGTAACAGCTTCCTACTGCTAGAAAAACACCTCTCGCCCGGGCCGATTCATTTTCAGAAGGAAAGCAAGTGGCTTACTGTTGGCTCTTTTTATAGCTTGGCTGGTGGTGATTTGTCCAGGAAAGCGCGGGGCACAATTATGGAACAACTGAATCGAGCATTGTGAAGTTTGCAAACATGCACCGTATCTTTTCAGGGGCCCTGTAATTGCTTTGTGCTGTCAGGCAGTGTTGTTGCATATTATTTTCCAGATGTTTGAGAAGTCTGCACTGATGTTTGCATGCTCTTAAAAATGTAAAGGTACTAAATGGGGGGTTTCGTAGCAATGGCGTACAATCTTTTTTGTTTCCCCAAATATCTTTTTTGTGAGTAGAGAATAAAAGAAAACTTTTTTTTCTTAGTTCGAAAAACATTATTAAAATCTTAACCCTTTTCCACTATAAAAAGCATCTGTGCGGTGTAAAATTTTCATGTGTAGCACATATAAGCACAAGTTGGCTAAACATTAGCAGCATAAAAGTAAAGAAAGGTATGCTTGAGAATGCTTGTTATATAATTTCTGTAATTCCTAAAGTGATTAGCCATTAAAACCTACCATACCTCATTAGTATTTTTTAATTAGGTCTACTACATTTTACTGTAAAGCACTGCAAAAAAGGTTTTTAGTCAAATGCAGAAATTACACTGCATACAATATGTAAAACATTAGTTTTTGTGAATTTAGCTTTTTCATTATTAAAACGTATTTCCAAAAGGGGCATTCACAATTTTTTTAAAACGATAATAACAATGTTTGTTATTGTGCATTGGAGGGTTTTATGATCATTTTATGGACTTTCTGACATAGGGTCAAGGTGTTCACCAATTGGCTTTCCTTGTTTGGACCCTTATGTAACACGTGGTCCGCTCTCAGTCCTAAAATTACCATGCGTAAAAGCGCCGGGCAATGCCGGCACTTGGGTAGGACCGAGATTTGCGCGGCGCTTTGTGTTTATCAGATAGTGAAAGGCTCACAATTAGAAATGCTGAGCCATTGGCTGTGCCGTTCTGTGACGTCACCGTTGTATTCGTTTCTCCTCTCTTTCTTTCAGTGAGCGCGTGCGGGCGCTGGGCTGGACAGCAAAGCGCGGATGGAAGCGCTCCACACCGGACCTGAAGTTCTGAATGAACGCGCTTCATTTCTCCACACCATGGGAGACGGTTTACCGTCCGTAAACTACAGCAATGACTCTAAACGCGGCACGGTGGATCTTAACTTATCAGAACAGTGGCTCGTGGGCATGGGAATCATCATGGGTCTGATAGTGTTCATCATTGTAGTGGGAAATATACTGGTTATAGTCGCCATAGCGCGGAATCAGAGGCTCCAGACGCTCACCAATGTTTTCATCGTGTCTCTGGCGTGCGCAGATCTCATCATGGGGTTACTGGTAGTGCCATTTGGCGCAGCCTTGGAGGTTAGAGGAGCCTGGATGTATGGGTCGTTCTTCTGTGAATTCTGGATATCTCTTGATGTACTTTGCGTCACGGCGAGCATCGAGACCCTGTGCGTAATTGCAATAGACAGGTATATCGCCATCATCTCTCCATTTCGCTATCAGAGTCTATTGACGAAAGCGCGAGCCAAGGTGGTGGTTTGCGGAGTGTGGGCTATATCGGCTCTGGTGTCGTTTCCACCCATCCTGATGCACTGGTCCCGGGACAGCGAGGAGACCGAGTGCTATGACAATCCCGAGTGCTGCGACTTCATCACCAATCGCGCATATGCCATCTCCTCCTCTATTATATCGTTTTACATCCCTTTAATAGTCATGATCTTCGTATATGCCAGAGTGTACAGAGAAGCCAAACAACAGCTGAACAAGATCAACAAATGTGAGGGAAGGTTCTACAACAATCATGGTACTAATTGCAAACCTAACCGAAAACGAACCACCAAGATCCTGGCTTTAAAAGAGCAGAAGGCGCTGAAAACGTTGGGAATTATCATGGGAACGTTCACGCTCTGCTGGCTGCCGTTCTTTATCGTTAACGTGGTGCGCGTGTTTTGCGCGCAAGTGGTGGATAAGGAGCTCTTCG